>NW_024673563.1:0-469 GCF_008729295.1 Plectropomus leopardus | reverse complement strand
GGTTTGTTTGTTCTCCGGTGAGTCTAATCACAGCGGAGGTGTGTACACAACACACAACACTCATTACGACAGTATCCAAGCCTCCGCTGCGAAGACATGGCAGGAGTCAAGTAGCTCTTCTTGGTATCTCTGCTCCCTGCAGTACAGCTTTGGCACACACACATACATGACACCACACACACACACACACACACACATACACGCACATGTCCTCAGAGACACAATTATTTTGAAATAAAGAAATTAAAGCATCCCTAATGTAAATATGAATACAGTGAACGCTCCATTAGTCTTGTGATAGGGTCTCCGCTGAGTTGAACCCTGCTTGTTGTGTTTGTTTAGTTTGTTGTGTTGTGATCTGGCCTCAACAGCGGGACCCTATCACAAGACTAATGGAGCGTTCACTGTATTCATATTTACATTAGGGATGCTTTAATTTCTTTATTTCAAAATAATTGTGTCTCTGAGG
>NW_024673562.1:0-476 GCF_008729295.1 Plectropomus leopardus | reverse complement strand
GTGTGTGTGTGTGTGTGTGTGTGTGTGAGAGAGAGAGAGAGTGTGTTGCATGCACCTATACAAATATGTACTGGGGTTTTTTGGGGTTTATTCTTCAGTCTTTTAAATGTTTGTCATTTCCTTAAGCAGTCAGATATTTCAAGGTGAAGGTTGCGGTTATAGTAGATCATTAAAAAAGATTATTCTTATTTTACTTTTGAAAAGATGACATCAGTACAAACAGATGTTTTGTCATATGAATGTGCTGAGATAATATATAGAAATGTGAAAAATAAACCTGTGGTCATAGATAAATAGAAAGGATGGCAACTACAGCTGGAAACATGATTATGTTGTAGTGTAGTCATGATTACTTGGATATTGGGGTAGTGAAGTACATGTCCTTTTAAAATTAAGTCTTATATTCGCTTAAAAAATAAATCCAATTTTAAATCATTTCTCTATGATAAATAAAAACAAATTGCTGTGTTCATGTT
>NW_024673561.1:0-373 GCF_008729295.1 Plectropomus leopardus | reverse complement strand
CACCGCACACACACACACACACACACACACACACACACACACACAGAAACACACACTTTGTTGTCAGTATTCAACTTATCAAAGATCTGTGCTTCAGCAGCCAGTGAGCTCCCACAAATCCTTCAGTTTGAGTTGTTTTCTTTGGAGCGTTGATAAAAAGTTGAAACGAGGCGATGGAAGCAGAGTCAGGAGAAATAATATCACCAACACACCGACACACTAACACACCGATACACTAACACACCGATACACTAACACACCGACACACAGACACACTGATACACTAACACACCGATACACTAACACACCAACACACCGATACACTAACACACCGACACACCGATACACTAACACACCGATACACTAACACACC
>NW_024673560.1:0-259 GCF_008729295.1 Plectropomus leopardus | reverse complement strand
TGAGGAACTCCGCTCTGGTTTTGGGCTCTGATTGTGTCACTTCAGTCGGTGTCAGTGAGACATCTGTCCACGTGTCCCTCAGAGAGTCCTGTAGCATGTCTCTGATCTTTGAAACGGTCGCTGTCACGTCCTCAAAGCGGCGGCGGCGAGGACGGATGTGGACGCTGGCTGAGCGTGTGAGTGCTGGCAGTGAGGCGTAGCTGAGCAGAAACTGGGTGTGATGGTCTGTGTGTGAGAGCTGCTCCAGCTCAGCGTCTCT
>NW_024673559.1:0-278 GCF_008729295.1 Plectropomus leopardus | reverse complement strand
CCTTAGGGACTGTTTGGCACATTTTACATGCTTTTTATTCTTTTTATAGATAATTTTGGCTGTGTTCATACGTATGGCATACGTTTAGGCAAGATTGTGTAATGCTCCATTGAAACCCATTCAAACTGACATTTTTGATCCCACAGCCATCAGAGCAGAAAAACAGGACTTGTATTATTTCTGGGTGTCATTCTGGGCTTTTGACTCTGAATTTGTCATTTTGACTCTTTTCCACCTGATGAGGTCATTTTGACCATATTTGGCATATGGAGGAAATA
>NW_024673558.1:0-430 GCF_008729295.1 Plectropomus leopardus | reverse complement strand
GGGTGCCACTCCTGTCAGCTAAGAACAGAAAACTGAGGCTACAGTTCGCACAGGCTCACCAAAATTGGACGATACAAGATTGGAAAAATGTTGCCTGGTCTGATGAGTCTTGATTTCTGCTGCGACATTCGGATGGTAGGGTCAGAATTTGGCGTATTTTCTTGGCACACTTTGGACCCCTTAGTACCAATTGAGTATCGTTGCAATGCCACAGCCTACCTGAGTATTGTTGCTGACCATGCCATCCCTTTATGACCACAGTGTACCCATCTTCTGATGGCTACTTCCAGCAGGATAACGCGCCATGTCATAAAGCTCGAATCATCTCAGACTGGTTTCTTGAACATGACAGTGAGTTCACCAGATCTCAATCCAATAGAGCACCTTTGGGATGTGGTGGAACGGGAGATTCGCATCATGGATGCGCAGC
>NW_024673557.1:0-243 GCF_008729295.1 Plectropomus leopardus | reverse complement strand
TCAGTTGACAAATTTCCACTAAAGGATGTCAATTTCTGAGTTTTTTCAATTTTTGCATCTTATATTTTGACATTAAAGCAATCACGTTACATTTCTCAAACCATCAAACACTAAAATGCAGAGCAAGTGAAGTCTCTCCGTCATTTCATTGCAGCACGGCTCCACCTTGTGGACATTTACGAGTCCACAAGTTAAACCTGACTCAGTATTATGCAGTATAATATCAACAACATCTTATTCTTG
>NW_024673556.1:0-232 GCF_008729295.1 Plectropomus leopardus | reverse complement strand
TAAATTAAGTAATAAATCTGAATAAATAAATCAATAAAAATTTTGTTGTTTGTCCTCTTCTTTTTGTAGTGTCGTTGTTTCTTAAGTAGCAATGATGTGTGGAAGATGAAGAAACCTCCACGGACACTGACTTGGTTGCATAATAATCAATTTATTACAACAAAGTTCAGCATCTACCAGGCACCATGGTCTGCCTGGGAGAGGATTCAGGACCAATGCGAATCTCTCTATC
>NW_024673555.1:0-1120 GCF_008729295.1 Plectropomus leopardus | reverse complement strand
TGGAGCAATTAGTTCTTCTCCTTTCTGGGTGGATAATACAGGTCTGCCCGGGTTAAAAGTAAAAGGTTTGTTGTTCCAATAAATGTGCTTCATTTGCACAAAACATTGACTGCACTGCTCAGTGGCACTTTATCAAAGCTACACCTTTATGGTTTGATACTTTTAACGATTTAATACATCTTATTTATTTGGTTGTTTGCTTTAACTGTCGTGATCAATGTCCCATTTTCTCTTGTATGTCGTCTTTGTTGAGGTTTTTTGACCTCTACTGCAAATTAAATTTCCTCTCGAGGGACAGTGAAGGTCTGAAAACACACAGAATAATCTGAACTAGCGAACTAGCTAACTAGCCAACAAGCTACCAACTAGGATATTTTAGTATATCATATGAACAAAACATAAAGATGACTGGCAGTGGAAACTACACCAGTGATTTTCCAAGTCTTCAGCCATGTCAAATATTCCACATTGAGTTTGTTGCTGTGGAAAGTGGTGATGGCTCATAGCCCACCCCTGGATGGGGTGGCATTGTTGGTAGTTGTTTTCCAGCCACCAAGCAATGTATCACACAAAAATGCAAGAAAAACAGCAAGAAGAGAGACTCAACAGCTTCCACTTCAGGCAAAAATTCTGAGCCAGAAGATTCTCCACATATGAACCCAACAGCAACCCCCAAGGCTGAAGCCATCGCAGAAGTGCCATTATCTGCAGTTCTGCTAATGGCCATGTTTTAATGTCCAAATTTTTTCCCAACACTTTCATATACTTTCATTTAAACTTTAGGATGATGAAAAGTCTTAGGATCACCAAAGTTATCAAAATTCATGATTCATTCATTCATGCCTGAGGTAGACATGAACTTTTTAAGTCAATTTCATGGCAATCCATATAATTGAAAAAAAAAAACAAAAAAAAAAACAAGAATGATGCAACCAGGAGACATTTAGGGAACTTGAGAATTTTGGATCCGGGAAGTGCAAAACATCCCCTGCATGACATGTTGTACTAGTTCTCCAAAAGTATGAAACTGATCCTGAAACAGACATGTCTGAACTCCAACACACACACACACACGCGCACACACACACACACACACACACACACACACACACACACACAC
>NW_024673554.1:0-201 GCF_008729295.1 Plectropomus leopardus | reverse complement strand
GTCTGTGTGGTCTGATGTCCTGACACAGAACGACTAACTGCTGCTGGCGATGATCAAGAGGTCTGTAACTTCTAATGTGTCCCTAAACGTGGCCCTCAGGGGGAGTACATGTGTGGTGGTGTGCTGTTTGGCGGCATGTCGCAGAACATGGAAATGTGCTGCTGGTATAAATCTGGTCAGGTCTGCAATCAGCTTTGACAT
>NW_024673553.1:0-265 GCF_008729295.1 Plectropomus leopardus | reverse complement strand
GTAAAAAGCAGTCATTTTCAAAAATAAAATGACAGGATACGTGTTTATTAATCACAATATGAAAAATAAGAGCATTTCATGACTCAATTCTAATCATGAAATTCATGATTTAATTGCATAATGGGCCTTTCCATGTCATTTTTTATTTCTTGAGTTATTTTTATCCATTCTCTGAAAATCCCGCACATGCATGTCTTATAAGGCAGTCTATCATAAAGTTCAGTTGCTTTTTTTCTTTTAACCAATCAATTTCTCATATTAGCCG
>NW_024673552.1:0-517 GCF_008729295.1 Plectropomus leopardus | reverse complement strand
ATAAACGCCTTTGGTCACAATTTGAAAATTTGAGGTACTGTAGTTTTGTTTTTTTTTTAAGTTATAAGTGAGTAATTTATAGTTTTCGTTAACTGGCAAGGTAAGCACAGCCACAGTCTAACTGCACTCCTGCAATCATGTTAATTCAGGATACCTTTTTGTCTGGCTAGATATTATGCACATATGCATGTTCTAGACATTTTGGTGATGTCAGTGCCTGCCATGATGATTGCAGATTGTTTTGTTTTCTGTGGTGTGTTTTGTTTGTTTGTGTGTTTATTTTTGCCAAGGTTTTTTGTTTTTGCAGTGGTGCAGTTCTTTACCAGTGGGAACTGTAACGGGTGAACAGGATACAGACTGAGAGTTCGTTCTTCGGGCTGTGAGCCCAAGCAATGTCTCTGGGAATCACACGAAGCGAAGACATGAAGCTTGTACCCACTGTGGCTGGTGACGAGGAAACCCCGTAGCTCCGTGAGCCGACAACACGTGTGTGAGCGTTGTCGGGGATCGAGCGGAG
>NW_024673551.1:0-321 GCF_008729295.1 Plectropomus leopardus | reverse complement strand
GGTGACTGGAGGGATATAACCGAACTGGCATTGCTGGTGAGTTAGTCAGAGGCCGAGTTGAACACAAAACTCACACAGACACAGCTTACAGCTAATTTCTGTAACTTGTTACGTTGGCAGTTTGGTGGGAATAAACACATACTGCACAAACAGTCCAGCAGTCAAATTTGCTCGAATAACATGAAGCAAAATCCTCTCGCTTTTGGTAGCCTGTCACCAAACTCTTATCTGAGCTTTGACACAGTAAAATTAGCTTTACCAAGATAATATCACTCTCTCACACACACACACACACACACACACACACACACACACACACAC
>NW_024673550.1:0-236 GCF_008729295.1 Plectropomus leopardus | reverse complement strand
ACACTGTTGAAAAAACATCTGCAAACACCCCAAGAACCCATAAAATACCATGTCAAAAAATGACAAAAACAGCAAGACTATAGTATGGTGATAATGTCAAAATTT
Organism: Plectropomus leopardus; assembly: GCF_008729295.1. Lineage (NCBI taxonomy): Eukaryota > Metazoa > Chordata > Actinopteri > Perciformes > Serranidae > Plectropomus > Plectropomus leopardus. The sequence goes on along the minus strand of NW_024673550.1, from coordinate 131 downwards.
GACATGTCCAAAAAAGAGCTGAAAACCACTTAGTTTAGCATAAATACGCAAGTAAAACATACACTGTTGAAAAAACATCTGCAAACACCCCAAGAACCCATAAAATAGCATGTCAAAAAATGACAAAAAAA
>NW_024673549.1:0-223 GCF_008729295.1 Plectropomus leopardus | reverse complement strand
CAGTGTCTAAACTGTATGAATCTAAAGCCAAATAATATTTTATGGCATAAAAAAAAAAAATATCGGCTTATATATATCTGTCTAAAATTGACAGACGTCGCTGCCGATACTGGTTTTACCTGTTTCTGGACCACTTCACCTGTTTTTTGGCAGAAATTGCATATTTATCAGTTTTAATGCCTTAAATTGTTCTGCAATATCACAATCAGTGTCTAAACTGTAT
>NW_024673548.1:0-208 GCF_008729295.1 Plectropomus leopardus | reverse complement strand
CCCTGTGCTACATATGAAACAGACGTCGACATGGGGATTTTATTGACTATAACTTCTAATAGAACACATACACAGATGAGCATTTGCACACACACACACACACACACACACACACACACACACACACACACACACACACACACACGCAGACCGAGCTGAGTATTGGGTGATGATAATCTCAGCCTGTGATGGCACTCACTGCCACAGT
>NW_024673547.1:0-355 GCF_008729295.1 Plectropomus leopardus | reverse complement strand
CTGTTGAACTTTGGATAGAGCTGCTCTAGGAATCTGGCCGAGTTTATTAGAGGCCCAAAGCCATGACGTCCCAGAGTTGGGACCAGGGTGCAGAGTCACAGTCTTACACGCTTCTCTGAGCTTCTAGCACAGTCACACACCCATAATGTAAGTGTTATAAAAACGGTGTCTTTCCCCCGACCACTTCATTTGTTTAAAGCTCTGAATTTCTATCTGAATTCTCTGAGCTTACGTACATCAAGTTTAGTGCTTAAATCAGACAAAATTATTATCGTAGGGGATTTTAACATCCACATGGATGTTAATAGTGATAGCCTTAGTTCTGCTTTCTCCACACTTTTGGATTCAATAGGCT
>NW_024673546.1:0-297 GCF_008729295.1 Plectropomus leopardus | reverse complement strand
TTTGGTAATGTAAAAAGCATTTTTTTATTAGTATAAAGCATTTTTTTTCATTTGTAAAAAGTCATTTTTATTTGTAGTCTTTATATATAAATATCTTTGCAAATGTGTGAATTATGTTTTAATTTGCATTAAATATTTTTGTAAAGTATTCTTTTTAAAAATTGTAAATCTATTTAAAGTATTTTTCCAAATGCATAAATCGTCTTTTTTAAGTGTAGATATCTTTGCTAATTTATGATGTTTATTTGTTAATATGTTGTAAGCGTTGATAGTGGTTTTAATACGTGATAGTGACGT
>NW_024673545.1:0-258 GCF_008729295.1 Plectropomus leopardus | reverse complement strand
GTGTGTGTGTGTGTGTGTGTGTGTGTGTGTGTGTTACCTGTGAGGGCGAGGACGAGCAGCAGCAGGCCGGCCAGCAGGCTGACGGTGGGAATCAGGATGTAGAGGAGAAGTCGAAGGTGATTGGTCGATCCCAGCTTGTGAGGACACGCGTCCCCTCCCATCCCGACCTCAGGTCCTCGAACCGGAGCCTGGGGGGACACACGAAGACAGGGTCACATCCACCGGACGTTACCGAGCAACCGAATCCAGGTCAGGAAC
>NW_024673544.1:0-2421 GCF_008729295.1 Plectropomus leopardus | reverse complement strand
GTGTGTGTGTGTGTGTGTGTGTGTGTGTGTGTGTGTGTGTGTGTGTGTATACTTTAGTGTATTTGCAGTATTTGGGTCGATTATCTCTGTTGTTCCTCAGACTTCTTTATATTCTCCACATGTTGATCCTGAAGCTGACGCAGCTCTCAGACCTCACCGCCTCACTGATAAATAAATAAATAACCTGCATCCGATAAATATAATTAACATTTAAATTACTTTTAGAAATCCATATCAGGGGGCAGAAATATTTTTCATATGAAGTGCCATCTTTTAAATGTTCCTTTTGATCTTTTGGAACTTGAAAAAAAAATGGCTTAATTTCTTAAATTAAAAAAACTGTAAACAAGAAAAAAGAAAAGGAAAAGAAAGAAAAGAAAATCACCTGATAATTAGCAAAAAACAATGAACAAATCAAATGAAAAAAAGCCCAAAAAACAAGGCAATTAGCCAAAAAAAAACCTGCGGAAAAATGATAACAATTCTGCACAATATTTTTGAAATACATAAGTATGACAATTATAAATGTATAGTTCTCTTGACTTTTTTCTCTAGCTTTTTTAAAAAAAAATTCTAAACCTACTAATTTTTTGCAATTGCAAAATCTTGTAAAATCATCTGGAAATGAAATTACCTTAAAGAAAAGTGCTCATAAAATTATAACAATTCTCCGAAACATTTTTTTAAATACAGAATTATGATAATCTCTTGACATTTCTCTCTAGCTTTTTAAAAAATTTTTTTTTACTAATTTCTTGCAATTTGCAGGACATTTGTTGCCGAGTTGCTCTGTAACTATTTTATTTGGGTTTTTCTCTCTTATAAATTATCATCTGTAGATTGGTGTTTTTTTCTCACAGATTTGTGTCTTTATATATACAGACAATATCTAACATTTTTCATGCAATTTTGTGACAGTCTTGTAAATTCGGAGTTTTTTTTGTTAATATATTGCCCTTAATGTTTTCTTAATTTAAATTTTGATCTACTGTGGCCTCAATCTGCCATCGTAGCTGTGTGAGTCTTCACAGACAAACACTCATCAGTATGTTACATGCTCACAGCGAGGATGCTAACATGATTTGAAGCACGTGTTGTAATGCCTCTGGTTTTGGTCTGTGGATGTCATCAGTTCTGCAGGTATTTGCTCATAAATCAAAGCGTTGGACACATGAAAGATAAAAAAGTCAGAGGAGTTAGTTAAGTTATTAGGGGAAGCATGAATGATGAACCACATTTCACGGTAATGAATCCAATATTTCCTGAGATGTTTTCCATAAAGCGGGCCGCGAGCGCGAGCAGAAACAAGACTGATGGAGTGAAAAAATGCAGTGGTGTTTTGGTCCAGGCTCAGAGCCAGCCGCTGAAACATGTCGCGCAGGTATGAAGCTGCACACACAAACACCTGACAGACGTCTGAGCGTAACTCAAGCTGCTGCTGACAGATGAGCAGAGACCAAACTGTTTCTGTGTGAGCTCAAACGTCTCGGCGGCAGTTTGTCTCCGGACGGTCAGACGGGGACGGTAACAGTCCAGATTGGAGATGAGTAAATGTTGGACGAGTTTCTTCTGCAGAATCATTTGTTTAAAGGACATTAAAGGGAAAGTTTGGATGTTTTGGAGAGAGTTGGATCTATAGTCAGTGTGTTACCTACAGTGATGGTGGTCAGCGTACTGAGTACTGACACCAGAGGAATTTCGATTACTGCAAAACTGAAGCGATCTTTTCAAAATATCAATAAAACACAATCTAGTGATGACTGAGTGATGTGCGACTTCTCTGATGATAATAAAGTCAATATTTAGATTTTTAAATATAAGAAACTCAAACCTTTAGTTTATTAAATTGAAGTTTCAATTATTCTTCAGTTCTAAATCTCCTTCCATATTTTTTGCTGAAATAACACCAAACTCTCTAAAGGGCGTCTTCAGACTGTCCGACACAAACCATCAGATTTTTTATTTTTGCAGAATTTGAGCCCAAAGTGCATCCAAATGTTTGGCTATAAACATATACTTGCAAATTATTGCTGAAGAAATCTTCAAGGTTCATGAAAAAAATGATAAAAATTTGTTGTCATGGTAGATTAAGTGTGTAACATTTAGGAGTTTTATCTGAAAAACAGATTTTTTTGGCAGCATTTTGAATTCTGCTCTCATATAAACTGTTGAACTGTTGCAGTCTGTGGGAAAATTACATCTTTAAACATCAGTTTTTCACTCATGGATCAAATCAATCTTTGTAAAAACTAACGATCAACATCTCTGCTGTCTGCATGAAGTCTGCAGATTATCAGTTTAGTCTTGATGAGTGAATTTTTGGCAGCAGTTTGAAATCTGCCTCTCCATGCACAGACAGCTGATATCCTGCCCCCTGCTGGTCGGCTCAGTCACAGTGTGAAGCCTCTCTGGTTTCTCTCT
>NW_024673543.1:0-225 GCF_008729295.1 Plectropomus leopardus | reverse complement strand
TCCAAAAAATGGCCAACAAGGCAATAGTATAGTATGGCGAAAAAAGTCAAACTTTGACTGCTGCTAAAAATGGCTACAAACTACTTAGAATAGCTTGTAGAAAGACGTGATAGTGTACAAAGTGGGAATAAAGACCAAAAACGGCCAAAAACCTCATAATTTAGAATGTCCTAAAAATGGCCAACAAGGCAATAGTATAGTATGGTGAAAAAAGTCAAAATTTGA
>NW_024673542.1:0-378 GCF_008729295.1 Plectropomus leopardus | reverse complement strand
TAGTATAGTATGGCGAAAAAAGTCAAATTTTGACCCCTCCTAAAAATGGCTGAAAACGACATAGAATAACTTGGAGAGACGCGTCATTACATACAAAGTGGGAATAAAAGCTAAAAAAAGACCAAACCCTCAGAATTTAGCATGTCAAAAAAAACGGCAAGAAAGGCAATAGTATAGTATGGCGAAAAATGTCAAATTTTGACCCCTCCAAAAAATGGCTGAAAACGACATAGAATTACTCTTAGAGACGCGTCATAGTATGCAAAGTGGGAATAAAGGCTGAAAACAGACCAAAACCTCAGAATTTAGCATGTCAAAAAAAATGGCGAGAAAGGCAATAGTATAGTATGGCGAAAAAAGTCAAATTTTGACCCCTCC
>NW_024673541.1:0-209 GCF_008729295.1 Plectropomus leopardus | reverse complement strand
CTCATAATCATCACTGTATATAATGTATTGACCAAAAACCACCTTGTCCATCATATTAAACCATTTTCACACTCTTCCTGCATAGAGACCTGTTTCTCAGTCACTGTGGAGAAGAGTGGCAGCTTGAATGAAAGACGCTGTTAGAAATCCGCTTTTGGCGCTTATTCAGCGCGGGGATGCTGGAAACAGGCCCTTTTCACTAAGAGACA
>NW_024673540.1:0-474 GCF_008729295.1 Plectropomus leopardus | reverse complement strand
AAAAAACAGCTGAAACAGCATAAAGAGGCAAGTAATACTATACAGTGCTGAAAAAACATCCAAAAATGGTCCAAAAACCTATAAAATAGCATGTTGAAAAACTGACAAAAAAACCAAGGCTATAGTATGGCGAAAGTGTCAAAATTTGACATGTCCAAAAAACAGCTGAAAACCACTTAGTATAGCATAAAGAGGCAAGTAATAGTATTCACTGTTGAAAAAACATCCGAAAACACTACAAAAACCCTTAAAATAGCATGTCAAAAAAATGACAAAAAAAGCAAGGCTATAGTATGGCAAAAATGTCAAAATTTGACATGTCCAAAAAACAGCTGAAAACCACTTAGGATAGCATAAAGAGGCAAGTAATTCTATACAGTGTTGAAAAAACATCCAAAAATGGCCTAAAAACCAATAAAATAGCATGTTGAAAAACTGACAAAAAAACCAAGGCAATAGTATGGCGAAAATGTC
>NW_024673539.1:0-223 GCF_008729295.1 Plectropomus leopardus | reverse complement strand
ACACACACACACACACACACACACACAGAGAGAGAGAGAGAGAGAGGCTCAAAAGGCATGTCTCTTCATTGTCATTACAAATACATTAGAAAGCTGACTGCGGGAAGGAGCACAGCTCTGATCTTTTATGAATTATAAGCATGCAGACAAGACTGAGCTGAGGAATATCTTATTTCCTTGTGTGTGTGTGTGTGTGTGTGTGTGTGTGTGTGTGTGTGTGTGT
>NW_024673538.1:0-210 GCF_008729295.1 Plectropomus leopardus | reverse complement strand
CATACAAACTGGACATTTAGACTCTCTTTTTTAAAACCTCCTGAATTCACCTATCTTCTTCTCTCCTCAATACCTGCAACTAAGCTTCTCAACACCTGATTATGTTGCCACGTATACCGGCCCTGTGATAAACTAATTTTGCAGCTTGACAAAATATGTCTTAAGGTTGCAGTACCTGAACACAATGGGCATGATGGGTTGCCATTTACC
>NW_024673537.1:0-348 GCF_008729295.1 Plectropomus leopardus | reverse complement strand
GTAAAAGAAGGAAAGGCTTTAGGAGGCTCTCAGGAAATGTTCCAGTATTTTTTCAGTTTCAGAGCTATGTTTAGTTTATTAAAATGACTCACAAAGAACCAGAAATACTCTTGTTCAAATAATCTTTGTTTGTAGTGTTTGTTTAATTTAAATCTCAGTTTTTGAATTAGTGAATTAGAATTAGTTTAGAGATCAGTTTTACATTGTTGTTGGTTTGTTGTATTTGGATGGATCATTTCCAAAGGGTTAGGGTTAGGGTGGGTGGAGCCTCCTAAAACCCTTTCTTTCTTTGACTCTTGTTACTGTTGCTGAGTCATGATAAGTCTTGGTTATGGTGGGTTAGACCCA
>NW_024673536.1:0-243 GCF_008729295.1 Plectropomus leopardus | reverse complement strand
TGGTAATCTATGGAGAGGCTGCTAGATTTTGATATCCACATTTGAGTTAATTTCCAACCCTGACTCTGTTCTACTTTTATCTTACAGTCATTTTGTTAATATAATGTCTGAAAACTATTTATTATATGTATATTATATTATATTGATTAATGTGATAATTTAACCATGTTCCAACAAATTTAAACTCTTGTTTATCTCTTTCTTTTTAGCGAGCAGCACTGTCCAAAACATAGAGGTAGCTTT
>NW_024673535.1:0-288 GCF_008729295.1 Plectropomus leopardus | reverse complement strand
CCGGTCAGACCTGGCAGACCCAAACGCATAGTGACGGTCTGCTGGGAACGTCTGGCAGAGTGTCCCGTCAGCAGGAGCTTCAACTCCCACCTCCGGAAGAGCTTCAACCATGTCCCGGGGTAGGCTGGGGACAATGAGTCCTAGTGGGCCGTGTTCCGTGCCTCTATTGCTGAGGCGGCCGACCGCTGCTGTGGCCGTAAGGTGGTTGGTGTCTGTCGGGGCGGCAACACCCGAACCCGCTGGTGGACACCGGCGGTAAGGGGTGCCGTCAAGCTGAAGAAGGAGTCC
>NW_024673534.1:0-221 GCF_008729295.1 Plectropomus leopardus | reverse complement strand
CTTGGCCTGTGGGACTCCGGAGGCAGCAGACAGGTACCGACAGGCCAAGCGGAATGCGGCGGTGGCGGTCGCCGAGGCGAAAACCCGGGCATGGGAGGAGTTCGGCGAGGCCATGGAAAACGACTTCCGGACGGCTTCGAAGAGGTTCTGGACCACCATCCGGCGTCTCAGGAGGGGGAAACAGTAACTCCGTCAACACTGTGTATGGTGGCGACGGGGGG
>NW_024673533.1:0-1001 GCF_008729295.1 Plectropomus leopardus | reverse complement strand
TATTACTTTTAATATTGTTTTTTTGTTTTTTGGTTGTTGTTTTTTTTACAGTAGATGTGTGTGTCTGATATTTTAAATTGTATGCGTTGCATAATAAAACTTTTTTTCACAAATAAATTAATAATTTATACATATTTACAGAATTAAAATTCGTTTAACATACAAACTAAGGCTGAGGCACCCAACCTGGCAACCCCGATGAGTTCACGTCCTTTTAGGATGGATGGGACAAACGCAAATATGGCTTATACCCTGGCATTATGAAACGTGAATGCAATTATTTTTACATTACTTTTTAGTTTGTCTTTTTATTTTTTCATATTTTTTGTTTTGCTTTGTCCTTCTAAGTATCTATATGCACTAATTTAAATTATCTTGTGGACAAAAGGACGTTAAAATGTCTTATGTTTACAACTTGCGAGTGTTCACATCATTGGACAATTCAAAAAAGTTGCACATTAACGTTGAAGTTGATATATTGATGATTATAAAAACTGCTTATCAACGTGTTGACGTGAACACCTTTTACACAATGAAACTCCCAATTACGATAACTTTCAAGTAACATGAATGCGTCATCATTCATGCACATGGAGACCTCATCAGACTGCTTTGCAGCTGACGCGTCTATTTTGTAATCAATATGAAGCTTTAATAAAATTGACACAATCATCAATTACAGGTAAGGGAGATTTATTTATAGTCTGTAGCCTAGCACATTTCATTACCCAAATGCAGCCCAAGGTGCTTCACAGACTAGTCAAAAAGTTGTACTAATAATACTTTTAATTCATTTTCAATACACAATTTTATCTATAAATCCCAATATTTACAGCATATATACATTTAAAAAAAAAAAAAAAAAAATCTGAATTGCTATTAACACTTACTTTTAATGTTATTGTTTACAAGAAAATCTCCACTCATTGCATAGAAGTGATGAGCTCATTCGTCTTTAAATCAGGTCACTTACTGTAGATCCCTGGACAACACAAAAATAC
>NW_024673532.1:0-522 GCF_008729295.1 Plectropomus leopardus | reverse complement strand
TTGTGAGGGTCTGCCAGGAACGTCTGGCAGAGTCTCCCGTCAGAAGGAGCTTCAACTCCCACCTCCGGGAGAGCTTCGACCATGTCCCGGGGGAGGCCGGGGACATTGAGTCCGAGTGGGCCGTGTTCCGTGCCTCCATTGCTGAGGCGGCCGACCGCTGCTGTGGCCGTAAGGTGGTCGGTGCCTGTTGGGGCGGCAACACCCAAACCCGTTGGTGGACACTGGCAGTAAGGGGTGCCGTCAAGCTGAAAAAGGAGTCCTATCGGGCCTTCTTGGCCTGTGGGACTCCGGAGGCAACAGACAGGTACCGACAGGCCAAGCGGAGTGCGGCGGCAGCGGTCGCTGAGGCGAAAATCCGGGCGTGGGAGGAGTTCAGCGAGGCCATGGAAAACGACTTCCGGATGGCTTCGAAGAGGTTCTGGACCACCGTCCGGCGTCTCAGGAGGGGGAAGCGGTGCTCCATCAACACTGTATGGTGGCGACGGGGCGCTGCTGACCTCGACTCGGGACGTTGTGGATCGG
>NW_024673531.1:0-494 GCF_008729295.1 Plectropomus leopardus | reverse complement strand
GGGGGAGGACGCCGGTCAAACCTGGCAGACCCAAACGTATTGTGAAAGTCTGCTGGGAATGTCTGGCAGAGTCTCCTGTCAGAAGGAGCTTCAACTCCCACCTCTGGCAGAGCTTCGACCATGTCCCGGAGGAGGCGGGAGACAATGAGTCCAAGTGGGCCATGTTCCGTGCCTCCATTGCTGAGGCGGCCGACCGGTGCTGTGGATGTAAGGTGGTCAGTGCCTGTCGGGGCGGCAACACCCGAACCTGCTGGTGGACACCAGCGGTAAGGGGTGGCTTCAAGCTGAAGAAGGAGTCCTATCGGGCCTTCTTGGCCTGTGGGACTCCGGAGGCAGCAGACAGGTACCGACAGGCCAAGCGGAATGCAGCTGCGGCGGTCGCCAAGGTGAAAACCCGGGCGTGGGAGGAGTTCGGTAAGGCCATGGAGAACGACTTCCGGACAGCTTGGAAGAGGTTCTTGACCACCATCCGGCGTCTCAGGAGGGGGAAGCAG
>NW_024673530.1:0-627 GCF_008729295.1 Plectropomus leopardus | reverse complement strand
ACACCCATCACCTATGTTGTTCTATGACATGCTATTGTCACCATTATTGCTGTTGCATCTCTTCCCTCTCTCCCTCTCTCTTCCCCTCTCTCTTTCTCTTTCCTTTTTGTCATTATTGTAATTTTTATTGTAAAACTGTTATTTACGACATCCTTTGCACGTTTGTCTGTCTTGGAAGGGGAATCCTTCCTTAGTCACTTTTCCTGAGGTTTCTACCGTTTTTTTAACCGTTACAGTTTTTCACATCACATCACCCAAGGAAAAACTCCCAAAAAGAACCCCTGTAACGGAAAAAAAAGAAAAAATAAGGAAGAAACCTCAGAAATAGCGGTAGAGGATGATGAGGGATCCCTCTTCCAGGACGGACAGACGTGCAATAGATGTCGTAAATAACAAATGAAGAAAGAGAAAAGAGAGAGGGGAGGAGAGGGCAGGAGAGGGGGAGAGAGGCACAGCAATAATAGAAACAGATGCATGTCATATTACAATAACGATAGGTGTGAAATTATTAATTGCACTCTATGATGATGTTGAGGGTGATGATAAGAGTCTCGTGCACATGTTGATAGGGAGGTGTCCAAAGGCAAGATCACAGGATCGGCGCAACCAGGACCAGACCACGATCAG
>NW_024673529.1:0-322 GCF_008729295.1 Plectropomus leopardus | reverse complement strand
TGTGACGCCAGAAATGGCATCACTGAAGTCCAGCAGTGAAGTTGCAGTGCTTGTTAGTGCTCCTTTAATGAGTGCAGACAAGCGGGGTGCAAACGTTAGCCTACAGAGTGCCACCAGTGGCCTGATAATGACGCACAGGTCGTTTTTTATCGGATGACTCGTTAATGAAACAAAAGTTGTGAACAAATCACGAATGTGTTGATGACAACCGCCTGTCGCACATTAAGAGAAATTAGAACAGAGGACAACGTGTTCGACATATGCAGCAACACTCGTCACATCTGTTTACATAAATGCCAGCATCAACGACTACTGGGGACAA
>NW_024673528.1:0-297 GCF_008729295.1 Plectropomus leopardus | reverse complement strand
TTTTTGTGTTTTTGGTAGTTTTTGCGATTCTCTTTGCTTCTAAATGTTTCTGCACGCTATTTGAAGAGGTTTTCAGGTGTTTTTTGGACGTTAAATTCTGACATTTCTCGACATAGTATAGCCTTGGTGTTTTTGGCGATTTTTTCGACTTTACATTTTTTGGTGTTTTTGGCAGTTTTTGCAATTCTCTTTGCTATGAAGTGTCTCGGCACGCTATTTTAAGTGGTTGTCATGTGTTTTTTGGACATGTTGAATTTTGACTTTTTTCGCCATAGTATAGCCTTGGTGTTTTTGGCG
>NW_024673527.1:0-428 GCF_008729295.1 Plectropomus leopardus | reverse complement strand
AAACGGTTTAAAATAGCATGCCTAGACACGCCATAGCATAGAATTTTTCAAAAAATAACAAAAACATCATAATTTAGCATGTTGAAAACATGACCGAAAAAGCAAGGCTATAGTATGGCAAAAATGGCAAAATATGGCACGTCCCAAAGATGGCTAAAAACATATTAAAACAGTATAAAATAGCGTGTGGAGAGACTCCATAGCACAGAATGTTGCGAAAACGGCGAAAAACACCTTAATTTAGCACGTTGAAAAAATGACCAAAGAAGCAAGGCTATAGTATGGCAAAAATGGCAAAATATGGCACGTCCCAAAAATGGCTAAACACATATTAAAACAGTATAAAATAGCGTGTGGAGATACGCCATAGCATAGAATTTTGCAAAAACTAACAAAAACATCATAATTTAGCATGTTGAAAAAATGAC
>NW_024673526.1:0-299 GCF_008729295.1 Plectropomus leopardus | reverse complement strand
CTAAAAAACCCTTAAAAGTGCATGTTGAAAAAATGACCAAAAGAGCAAGGCTATAGTATGGCGAAAATGTCAAAATTTGGCATGTCTAAAAAACAGTTGAAAACCACTTAGTATAGCATGTAGAACCGTGTTGTAGCATACAGATTTTTCACAGTTCAGTTTGAGGCAAGCAACCCCATAACATTGCATTTTGAAAAAATGACCAAAAGAGCAAGACTATAGTATGACGAAAATGTCAAAATTTGACATGTCTAAAAAACAGTTAAAAACCACTTAGTATAAAACCACTTTGTGTAGCA
>NW_024673525.1:0-483 GCF_008729295.1 Plectropomus leopardus | reverse complement strand
GCCTGATGAAATCAACAGGACCACATCATCTGCAAAGAGCAGAGACCCAATCCTGAGCTCACCAAACCGGACTCCCTCAACATCCTGGCTGCGCCTAGAAATTCTGTCCATAAAAGTTATGAACAGAATCAGTGACAAAGGGCCGCCCTGGCGGAGTCCAACCCTCACCAGAAACGAGCTCGACTTACTGCCGGCAATGTGGACCAAGCCCTGGCACCGGCCATACAGGGAACGGACAGCCCGTATCAGGGGGTCCGAAACCCCATATTCCCGGAGAACCCCCCACAGGACACCCTGAGGGACACGGTCGAATGCCTTCTCCAAGTCCACAAAGCACATATGGACTGTTTGGGCAAACTCCTATGCACCCTCAAGGACCCTGCCAGGACGAGGGAAACTCTGGACCATTTGTTTTCTTCATCATAAGGGTCTTGTGAGCTACACTTTGTCTGGTCCCTCCCCTAGGACCTGTTTGCCATGGGT
>NW_024673524.1:0-225 GCF_008729295.1 Plectropomus leopardus | reverse complement strand
CTCTCTCTCTCTCTCACACACACACACACACACACACACACATACACGATTACTATCACACACATGCTTGCAAAAAATACCTGAGAGGAGGAGGAGGAGAGACAAGTATGGTTTGAATGAAACAAGAAAGTGATAGAAAAAGAGAGAATGAGGAAGAGGAGGAAAAAATGTCTTGTTTTTCCTTAAATGTTTCATGCCAGCAGCCAATAGATGCTTCTCTTTGAC
>NW_024673523.1:0-418 GCF_008729295.1 Plectropomus leopardus | reverse complement strand
TTCACACCTGTTTTCTGTCTGTCCTGTATTGTCACTGTAATGTCATACTGCACAATAAAAAAAAAAAAATAAAAAAAAAGTAAATACTTGCAGCTGTCATTATTGTAGTTAGCATTGTTGTCATCATTTTCATTGTCGTTGTTGTTGTTATTGTTGCTGTTGTTTTTGTTGTCTCTTGTGTCTTCCCCTCCCCTCTGTGTCCCCCAACCTCTCTCTTTTCTCTCTTCCTATCCACTCTAACGTTGTACTGTCCGGTAGCCTTGCCAATAAATCTCAGTGCAGACTGCAACAGGAAGAAGTATGTCAGACTTATCCTTTGCAGAGCAATTCTGTTATGGCACCTCAAGGCATCCAGACCTCTCATACTGCATGCCTAAGCTGCCGAAAAGGACAGGTTAAAAAAAAAAAAAAAAAAAAA
>NW_024673522.1:0-1613 GCF_008729295.1 Plectropomus leopardus | reverse complement strand
AACGATGCTAAGCTAACGTTAGCTGTTAGCCGCAGCTAGCTTCAGTCGGAACTTTTATTGTTTGTATATTGTTTGTTTATTGTTTATTAGAGCCAGCGGAGGAAAGTAACGGAGTACATTTACTCAGTGGCGTTATCGTGCTGAAGTCTTGAGGTATTTGTACTTCATCGGATCGTTCTCTTTGATAAACAAGCTGTACTTTTTATTCACTCCGGCTCCTTTTTTACCCTGAAAACGTTTTTGGCTTTAAAATGGACGAATGATTTAAAATCTGAGTGTATATCAGGAATCAGTTCCGAGCAGAAACAGAAAACCTCATGAGACAGACACTGAGCAGAGCAGAAAAATACAGAGAAATAAAATGTATTTAACAAGAAGTGGAGGAATCAAAGTGAGCCCCTGCAGCCAGCTGAAAGGTTGGGCCCATTATCACATCCAGGCTTTGTATCATTATTAGGGACTGTTCGTTATTCATGACAGTGGAGGTCCAATCCATCCATTTTCTTCCGCTTCTCCAGGGTCGGGTCGCGGGGGCAGCACCGTAAGCAGTGAAGCCCAGACTCCCCTCCCCGGCCACTTCATCCAGCTCTTCCCGGGGGATCCCGAGGCGTTCCCTGAGCAGCTGAGAGACATAGTCTCTTCAGCGTGTCCTGGGTCTGCTCGGGGCCTCCTCTCTAAGGGAGAGCCCAGCCACCCTACGGAGGAAGCTCGTTTCGACCGCTTGTACCTGCGATCTTGTTCTTTCGGTCACTACCCAAAGCTCGTGACCGTAGGTGAGGGTGGAAAACGAAGATCGTCCGGTAAATCGAGAGCTTTGCCTTTCGGCTCAGCTCCCTCTTCACCAGGACAGATCGGTGCAGAGTCCGCATTACTGCAGACGCCGCACCGATCCGCCTGTTGATCTCCCGTTCCATCCTTCCCTCACTCGTGAACAAGACCCCGAGGTACTTAAACTCCTCCACTTGGGGCAGGACTTCGTCCCCGATCCAGAGAGGGCACACCACACTTTTCCGGCTGAGAACCATGGCCTCCGATTTAGAGGTGCTGATTCTCATTCCAGCCGCTTCACACTCGGCTGCGAACTGATCCAGTGAGAGCTGAAGGTCGCGGCCCGGTGAAGCCAACAGGACCACATCATCTGCAAAAAGCAGCGACCCAATCCTGAGGTCACCAAACCGGACTCCCTCAACACCCTGGCTGCGCCTAGAAATTCTGTCCATAAAAGTCATGAACAGAATCGGTGACAAAGGGCAGCCCTGTCAGAGTCCAACCCTCACCGGAAACGAGTCCGACTTACTGCCGGCAATGCGGACCAAGCTCCGGCAATTTAAGGAAGCCTGCATATGATTGGAGGAGTGCAGACCATGTGACTTTATTATTGCATATTTTACCGTGACAATTTTACTTCATATTTTACTACACAGCATACTGACACAAGTTTTTAATTTTCTGTCTGTGTTTCAGATTTACCTCCAGATGTACGAGAAGTGATAATTGGTGTCAGAGAGCCTCAGCTGTTGGTGATTAAAGAAGAGGTCCCCCCCTCCAGTGTGGACCAGGAGGACCCAGAGCCCCCACACATTAAAGAGGAGCAGGAGGACCCAGAGCCCCCA
>NW_024673521.1:0-210 GCF_008729295.1 Plectropomus leopardus | reverse complement strand
AAAAAAGCCATACTATAGCTCATGGAAAATGGTCAAAAAAGTCATTGCTTCAGACGTTAAAAAAACTCATAGTACAGCACAATGAGGCCGGCTGTAGTATAGCCTGCTAAAAAAACGGTCCAAAAAGTCAATATTTTGAGCATTTTAAGCCAAATAAAATTATCGCAAAAAAAGCCATACTATAGCTCAGGGAAAAATGGTCAAAAAAGT
>NW_024673520.1:0-203 GCF_008729295.1 Plectropomus leopardus | reverse complement strand
ATAGTATAGTATGTCGAAAAATGTCAAATTTTGACCCGTTGTAAAAAATGCTGAAAACCACATATTATAGCTCGTAGAGACGCGTAATAGTGTACAAAGTGGGAATGAAGGCCAAAAAAGTCCAAAAACTATAGAATTTAGCTTGTCCGAAAAATGGCCAAAAACGCCATAGTATAGTATGTCGAAAAATGTCAAATTTTGAC
>NW_024673519.1:0-218 GCF_008729295.1 Plectropomus leopardus | reverse complement strand
AAAAATGTCAAATTTTGACATTTCCCAAAAATGGCTAAAAACAACATGTTATAGCTTGTAGAGACGCGTCATAGTATACAAAGTGAAACGGAAGAGCAAAAATGGCCAAAAACATCAGAATTTAGCATGTTGAAAAAATGGCCAAAGATCGCATGCTATAGTATGGCAAAAATGTCAAATTTTGACATGGACCAAAAATGGCTAAAAACAACATATTA
>NW_024673518.1:0-422 GCF_008729295.1 Plectropomus leopardus | reverse complement strand
TCTTCTTTTCACCTCTTATGTCTTCTCTAAAATCACAAACCCTCTCAGTTTCCCTCTTCTCCGCCTCATGTCCTTTGTTTTCCTTTCACCATTTGCCGTTTTCTTCTCTAGTTGTGTTCTCAGCTCTTCTTTCACCTCCTGCACCCTCCCTTCTTCTCTCTCTCTCTCCGCTCTTTTCATTTCACCTCTTCTCTGGTCACCTCTTCTGCACCTCTCCAACCTTCTGCTGTGCTTATCTTCCTTATCTTCTCATATTTCTTCTTCACAGTCCTCTTTTCACACCTTCTAACTGTCTCATCTCTGTGCTCCTATCTTGCCTCATCATTTCAGCATTCTTTTCTTCTCCTCCCTCGACTCATGTCGTCAGTCCCTCTCACCTCACTGCAACTTTTTCCTCTTCTCCTCTCCTCCTTCATCTTGTC
>NW_024673517.1:0-393 GCF_008729295.1 Plectropomus leopardus | reverse complement strand
CTGCCGAAAACACCTTAATTTTGCATGTTGAAAAAATGACCCAAAAAGCAAGGCTATAGTATGGCGAAAAAGTCAAAAAATGACATTTTCCAAAAACACCTGAAAACAACTAAAAACTGCATAAAATAGCGTGGCGTAACACACCATAGCATTGAACTTTTCAAAAACTTCCGAAAACACCTTAATTTTGCATGTTGAAAAAATGACCCAAGAAGCAAGGCTATAGTATGGCGAAAAAAGTCAAAAAATGACATTTTCCAAAAATGCCTGTCAACTATTGAAAACTGCTTAAAATAGCATGTCGCAAGACGCCATAGCATAGAAATGTTCAAAAACTGCCGAAAACACCTTTATTTTGCATGCTGAAAAAATGACCCAAAAAGCAAGGCTATA
>NW_024673516.1:0-611 GCF_008729295.1 Plectropomus leopardus | reverse complement strand
CATGTCAAAAAACAACCAAAAATCGCATACTATAGTATGGCGAAATATGTGAAAATATCACTATCAAAAAAAGTGCTGAAAACTACATGGAACAGCATGTCGAGACACTTTATAGTCTAGCATGTTGAAGAAAGGACTAAAAACAACCAAAAACATCATATTTTAGCATGTCAAAAACATGACCAACAATTGCATAGAGTCAGAATCAGAATCAGAATGCTCTTTATTGTCATTATACAGTGTATAACGAGATTGGAGAGCTTCTCCATTCCTTCAGTGCAAAGTACAAAAGCTTTTTTACAGAATTAAGTACAAAATAGGTAAAAAAAAATAGCAATAGGAATAAGAATAAAAAAGATAGAAATAAAAATAAAAATAGACTTATATACAGCTATGTACATGGGTGTGGAGGTATAAGTTAAATTATAAATATGAGCAGAGCGACTCGGTGTATTGCATGACATATTGCACAGTATGTGAAGTATATTGCACAGATAGAAATATATTGCACAGGAAATATATTGCACATGGGTAGGTAATTAGGGTGTGCACCGGGTGGATTGAGGTAGGGATGTGATGTACAATGTCTATTGTCTGTTGTGATGTCCGGG
>NW_024673515.1:0-319 GCF_008729295.1 Plectropomus leopardus | reverse complement strand
CGACCAAAGACGCCATAGTATTGTATGTCGAAAAATATCAAAATATGACATGTCCAAAAAACAGCTGAAAACCACCTAACATAGCATGTCGAGTTACACCGTAGTATAGTATGATGAAAAAGTAGCCAAAAACATCAAAATATAGCATGTTGAAAAATCAACCAATGACAACATAGTATAGTATGTGGAAAAATCAACCAAAGACGACATAGTATAGTATGTCGAAAAATGTCAAAATATGATGTGTAAAAAACAGCTGAAAACCACTTAGAAAGGTATGTAGAGACAGGCCATAGTATAGTATGATGAAAAAACGGCC
>NW_024673514.1:0-404 GCF_008729295.1 Plectropomus leopardus | reverse complement strand
AGGTTACCGAGGTGGTCAAAAAGCTCCTCGGTGGCAGGGCCCTGGGGGTGGACGAGGTCCGCCCGGAGTTCCTCAAGGCCCTGGATGTTGTGGGGCTGTCGTGGCTGACACGACTCTGCAACATTGGGTGGACATCGGGGGCAGTGCCCCTGGACTGGCAGACTGGGGTGGTGGACCCTCTTTTCAAGAAGGGGGACCGGAGGGTGTGTTCCAACTACAGGGGGATCACACTCCTCAGCCTCCCTGGTAAGGTCTATTCAGGGGTACTAGAGAGGAGGGTCCGCCGGACAGTCGAACCCCGGATTCAGGAGGAGCAATGCGGTTTTCGCCCCGGTCGTGGAACTTTGGACCAGCTCTGGACCCTTGGCAGGATCCTTGAGGGTGCTTGGGAGTTTGCCCAACCA
>NW_024673513.1:0-204 GCF_008729295.1 Plectropomus leopardus | reverse complement strand
TGGACTGGCAGACTGGGGTGGTGGTCCCTCTTTTCAAGAAGGGGGACCGGAGGGTGTGTTCCAACTACAGGGGGATCACACTCCTCAGCCTCCCTGGTAAGGTCTATTCAGGGGTACTAGAGAGGAGGGTCCGCCGGACAGTCGAACCCCGGATTCAGGAGGAGCAATGCGGTTTTCGCCCCGGTCGTGGAACTTTGGACCAGC
>NW_024673512.1:0-206 GCF_008729295.1 Plectropomus leopardus | reverse complement strand
TGGAAGAAATACTTTGAAGATCTACTCAATCCCACCAACATGCCTTTTGGTGAGGAACCAGGGCCTGGGGACTCGGGGGTGGGCTCTCCCATCTCTGGGGCTGAGGTTGCCAAGGTGATCAAAAAGCACCTTGGTGGCAGGGCCCAGGGGGTGGAAGAGATTTGCTCAGAGTTCCTTTAGGCCCTGTATATTGTGGGGCTGTCATG
>NW_024673511.1:0-1020 GCF_008729295.1 Plectropomus leopardus | reverse complement strand
GTCTCACTCTCAAGGATATGAATATTGCCAACCCCTTAGTTAGTAGACGACATGCTCTCCCTGCTGGGTCAAAGCTGCCCATATTAATTGACAGTTAGCATGCTAACATGCTAAATTAAGATACAATGTCATCATTGTTATTGGGAGCATGTAAGAATGCTCACATTTGTATGTTGCTCAAAGCAACAACATTCGCTAGCTTGGCTATCGACTGTCAGTCTATATGTTGAGGAATCTAGCTGATTCCTGCTCAGCCAGCCATTTTCCCCACTGCAATTTGAGCCTCTAATTCCTTTGCTCCTTAACTCATTGAGTGCCATTGACGTATATATACGTCATTCAAAAGCCAACGCTTGAGTGCCATTGACGTATATATATACGTCAAAGAGTGTTTTGGGTGGCTGGCACAAGGGGGCACTCTCACACTCCCTGTGTGTAA
Source organism: Plectropomus leopardus (assembly GCF_008729295.1). Lineage (NCBI taxonomy): Eukaryota > Metazoa > Chordata > Actinopteri > Perciformes > Serranidae > Plectropomus > Plectropomus leopardus. The sequence continues at coordinate 581 of NW_024673511.1, read as the reverse complement.
TTTTGGGACTGCTGGGATTCATAGTTGTAGTACAAAAGATGGTAGATCAGAGCATGAAGTGTAGTCGCCAGGATCAGAGAGCAGAGTGATCTGTATGGAGGCCGCATGCTCTTCACTGATCTGGCTCTTGTCAAGGAGCAGCAGCTCTACTCCGAGCTCCTCCTGGATGACCGAGCTGCTCACCCTGTCTCTAAGAGAGAGCCCAGCCACCCTACGGAGGAAGCTCGTTTCGGCCGCTTGTACCCGCAATCTTGTTCTTTCGGTCACTTTGCATATTTATTTTACAATAATAACATTCGTAATACAATTTTCAGATGTCTTTTCACTGAAGGCAAAATTATAACATTTAAATCACTGTTTTGCCTGTCAGACTCCCTTTCACAAAAATGCATTTTTCTCAGCTTTCTAGAAAAAAAGTGGTCTTTTTGATGAAACTAGCCTCTGTTCAACTTCAGATAAATCAAGAATGGAACAAGGTGCAAACGAATGGCTTTTCCATGATGAAAAACAGAGTTTCTTCTTTCATTTGAGCTCTTCTGTGTTTTCAGAGTCTTTGTACAAAATATTCTGTGGGTCTTGAA
>NW_024673510.1:0-506 GCF_008729295.1 Plectropomus leopardus | reverse complement strand
GTGACAAAATGACATTTTCTAAAAACAGCTGAAAACCACATTAAACCACATAAAATAGCCTGAATACACATGCAGTAGCAAAGAAAGTTGCAAAAACGGACAAAAACACAATAATTTGGCATGTGGAAAAAAGGACCGAAAAAAGCAAGGCTATAGTATGGCAAAATGTGAAAAAATGACATTTTCTAAAAACAGCTGAAAAACACATTAAACCACATACAATAGCCTGTAAAGACATGCTGTGGCAAAGAACGTTGCAAAAAGGGACAAAAACACAATAATTTGGCATATGGAAGAAAAGACCAAAAAAAGCAAGACTATAGTATGGCAAAAATGTGAAAAAATGACATTTTCTAAAAACAGCTGAAAACTATATTAAACCACATACAATAGCCTGTAAAAACACGCTGTAGCAAAGACAGTTGCAAAAACGGACAAAAACACAATAATTTGGCACATGGAGAAAATGACCGAAAAAAGCAAGGCTATAGTATGGCAAAATGTGA
>NW_024673509.1:0-294 GCF_008729295.1 Plectropomus leopardus | reverse complement strand
CAAGAATAAGATGTTGTTGATATTATACTGCATAATACTGAGTCAGGCTTAACTTGTGGACTCGTAAATGTCCACAAGGTGGAGCCGTGCTGCAATGAAATGACGGAGAGACTTCACTTGCTCTGCATTTTAGTGTTTGATGGTTTGAGAAATGTAACGTGATTGCTTTAATGTCAAAATATAAGATGCAAAAATGGAAAAAACTCAGAAATTGACATCCTTTAGTGGAAATTTGTCAACTGAAATCATACCTGTGTGTGTGTGTGTGTGTGTGTGTGTGTGTGTGTGTGTGTG
>NW_024673508.1:0-349 GCF_008729295.1 Plectropomus leopardus | reverse complement strand
ATATATATATATAGATAGATAGATAGATAGATAGATAGATAGATAGATAGATAGATATATAAAAAGAGAAAGAGAGAGAGAGAGAGAGAGAGAGAGAGAGAGATTTCTGATAACATGTATATGAGCTGACTTTGTCATTGGAAGGATGAGGGGATGGTGTTGCACGGCAGACCACTGTCTTAGGCCAACAAACAACACCACTAGTTGTTTTTTGGGAGACATTACAGTATTCTTAGTGGTGATTGTTCCACCAAAAGTGGGTGTTTTTTTTGCGAGGGATTGCTATGATTCTAGTGGTGATTGGGGCACTAAGACCAGGTGTTTTCAGCCAAAAAATGTACTCTATATA
>NW_024673507.1:0-265 GCF_008729295.1 Plectropomus leopardus | reverse complement strand
AATTAACACATGCAAAAAAGGCCAAAAACACCATAATATAGCATGTCGAAAAACTGACCAGAAAAGCAAGGCTATAGTATGGCAAAAATATCATAAAATGACATTCCCCAAAAACAGCTAAAAACACCTCAAAATAGCATAAAATAACATGCATAGAAAGGCTATAGCACTAAAACGTGCAAATATGGCCAAAAACACCATAATATAGCATGTTGAAAAACTGACCAGAAAAGCAAGGCTATAGTATGGCAAAAATGTCAAAAAA
>NW_024673506.1:0-408 GCF_008729295.1 Plectropomus leopardus | reverse complement strand
TTTTTTTTTTTTTTTTTTTTTTGGTATTTCAAATTTTGACATTTTTCACCAAAATTGCAATACTACAGTGTGGTTTTTTTTTCTATAGTATGGCTTTTTCACTCATTTTTTCGATGTGCAATATTCTGGTGTTTTTGGACATTTTTGCAAAATACTTTGCCATGGCATGTGTTGGCACACTATTTTAGGTGGTTTCGAGGTGTTTTTAGGACATTTGAAATTCAGGCGTTTTTCACCAAACATGCAATACTATAGTATGGCTTTTTCGCTTATTTTTTCAAACGTGCAATATTCTGGTGTTTTTGCAAGTTTTTGCAAAATACTTTTCCATGGCATGTCTTAGCACGCTCTTTTATTTGTATTCCAAGTGTTTTTAGGACATTTGAAATTTTGACATTTTTCACCAAA
>NW_024673504.1:0-396 GCF_008729295.1 Plectropomus leopardus | reverse complement strand
AATCTGGCATGTCGAAAAAATGACCAAAAATCCAAGACTATAGTAAGGGAAAAATGTCAAAATTTGACATGTCCCAAAAACTGCTCAAAACAGCATGAAGCAGCTTAAAATAGCCTGTTAAGACAAGCCATAGCATAGAAAGTTGCAAAAATGGGCAAAAACACAATAATTTAGCATGTCAAAAAAAATGACCAAAAATCCAAGACTATAGTAAGACGAAAATGTCAAAATTTGACATGTCACAAAAACTGCTCAAAACAGCAAGAAACAGCTGAAAATAGCCTGTTAAGACAAGCCATAGCATAGAAAGATGCAAAAATGGGCAACAACACAATAATCTGGCATGTTCAAAAAATGACCAAAAATCCAAGACTATAGTAAGGCAAAAATGTCAAA
>NW_024673503.1:0-368 GCF_008729295.1 Plectropomus leopardus | reverse complement strand
ATGGGACTTCATTATCTTCTAGTTTGAGAATGTTGCAACGTTATTATTATCTCGTTTCACGGTAATCAGGACTTTAACGTTGTCTCATTTGAGGACACCGAGACTTTATTATCATGTGTTTGAGGACATTGGGACTCTACTGTCCTCTCCAGTACTGCAGTAATACTTCGACTCGTGTGTGAAACTCTGAGGTGTTATTTATCCTCGTCTTAAATTCAATAATCTCTTTTTCTCTTTAACTTTATTCTCTTCTGTCGGTTTTCATTTCCTCCCCTTCACACACGCACACACGCGCACGCACACACACGCACGCGCGCACGCACACACACGCACGCACGCACGCACACACACACACACACACACACACA
>NW_024673502.1:0-421 GCF_008729295.1 Plectropomus leopardus | reverse complement strand
TTTTTTCGTCATGCTAATTTATCATATTTTGGCCATTTTTGGACTTTTTTCAACACGCTATACTATGGCGCATCTCTATAAGCTATAATTAGGAGATTTCAAACTTTTTTATGTCTTGTCATACTATACTATGCGTTTTTTGGCGATTTTTTCAGCATGCTAAATCACATTTAGGCGATTTCTGGACCTTTTGTTCAACATGCTATACTATAGCGCGTCTCTATGAATCATAAGAAGCAGGTTTCAGCCATTTTTTGGACATGTCAGAACTTGAGATTTTTCGACACTATACCATGTGATTTTTGGTGATTTTTTCATCATGCCAAATTATCACTTTTTGGCTGTTGTTGGACCTTTTTTTCAACACGTTATACTATGGCGCATCTCTATGACCTATAATATGCGGTTTTCAGCCATTTTT
>NW_024673501.1:0-561 GCF_008729295.1 Plectropomus leopardus | reverse complement strand
TGCCTTCTGGTCTTCGTCAGGACACGAGCTGTGGAATTTTGTAATAGTTGTAGACCTGAGATACTCTTTTTATGAAGACCAGAAAGCAGGGCATTACAGTAATCGATAGGACTGGTAATAAAAGCATGCATCAGCGTCTCCGTGTTGGCCCGAGAGAGAATAGGGCGGACTCTGGCTATGTTCTTTCAGTGATAAAATCCTATTTTTGTTATATTCTTAATATGGGGGATAAAAGTCAGCTCAGAGTCTAGGATCACGCCCAGGTTTTTTACTTGTGGAGATGGATGAAAAGACAGTGCCTGTAGTTTAGGTAAAAGTTTCTCTCTCTGGGCCTCAGGGCCGAGGACTAAAACCTCAGTTTTGTCCTGGTTAAGCTGGAGAAAGTTCTCTGCCATCCAGGATTTAACATCTAAAATACAGTTAAAAAGTGCATCCAGAGGGGTCAAAAGTGCATCCAGAAGTACAATCTCATATTACTTTTATTAATTTATTGCTTAATTTCTCTATTTACCTGTACTAATTAGACTTATCTGATCTCATTTTATTTGTATGGCTCATTAT
>NW_024673500.1:0-1332 GCF_008729295.1 Plectropomus leopardus | reverse complement strand
ACACACACACACACACACACACACACACACACACACACACCCTTTAACTTTCAATTCCCTACCTCAAAAAAAAAAAAAAATTTCTTTCCAGGTAGTGTTGGTAAGTTTCACATCCTTCATTCCTCTAAAAATGTAGATACGTTTTTATTTTTAATTCCTTGTTGGTATACATATGTTTTTTTTTAATACACACTCACGCTGGCACACATTCTAAACCTTTTCTTCCAAAATCCATCTTTCATGTCCTTGTTTTAAATTTATAGTTTGTAGTTAAGTTTCATAGTTAAGTTTGAAGTCTTCCATTTTTTTAGATTGCAAATAACTTTTACATACTTTGTGCCATCTTATTATAAAGTCAAGTAGTTTAAGTCTAAACTATCTGAAACCTTCTAAACTTTGTTTGAATAAAAAAAAGTTTTACAAAGAAAAAACAAAAAAACAACAAAATTTTAATTTATCTAGAATATACAAAACATTTAGATACCAAGCATTTAAGTTTTTAAAATCTAGCCAGTGTGGATCTATCGAGGCCAAGTTATAATGATTAGATGAAACAGGTAAAGAGTTTAATATTATAATATGTTTAATATTTCTAATGTTTTACCCAGTGGATTTCTGTGTTGATTATACTAATTTGTCAACTGAGTGATTAAAAATATGTATTAAAAGGTGTAATGCGTCACACTGACTGACTGCCAACAGCGGTCAGGAGTGCAAAATCTTAAAGTGTCAAAGGGTTATGGCAGGTTAGACTCTCCTCTCCAATATTATATTACTACAGTTTTGTGTATTATAAAGTGTCAACACAAGTAAACATGTTACATTATAATACAACAGAGGTCTAGATGGAACAATTAGTTTATTCATGGGTAGAAGTAGTGCTAGTAATGTTTGTATCAGCTTATAATAAACTGTGGTTGTTGCATAACTACAACAGAGGCACTAAAAGATCTTTTGAAAGAAACCTACAAAACATATTTACAATCAAAAATGAATCTAAGATCTTCTATCTTGAAAAAAGCATGTAAATGATTCAAACACTATTGTTTAACACATTTTGATCAGCAAAGGTACAGTTTTTCTTTTTTTCTAACTTCTGACTTTGCAAAAGAAGAAAAGATCTTTACGAGGGTCTGTAAGCAATGTTTCATTCAAATCCATTTTTTTGCTTTAGTGCAGACATTAGATACTGTAAAAGACATGACAACTATTGTCTTATAATGTTTCTCATTAATACTATTATTATTTGGCTTTGTCTAAACATGTTGGATTATGAACAGTTGGAAACAGTTGGAAACAGTTCCCATCAGTTAGGTGTTTCATAGCTTTTTA
>NW_024673499.1:0-3316 GCF_008729295.1 Plectropomus leopardus | reverse complement strand
TAGCACAGCATCTGTAACATGTAACACAGCATCTATAACATGTAGCACAGCATCTGTAACATGTAGCACAGCATCTGTAACATGTAGCACAGCATCTGTAACATGTAGCACAGCTCTGTAACATGTAACACACCATCTATAACATGTAACACAGCATCTGTAACATGTAACACAGCATCTATAACATGTAGCACTGCATCTATAACATGTAACACAGCTCTGTAACATGTAGCACAGCATCTATAACATGTAGCACAGCATCTATAACATGTAGCACAGCATCTATAACATGTAGCACAGCATCTATAACATGTAACACAGCATCTGTAACAGCCTTTACCAGACAAATAATCAATACGATCAACTTACCGGCGGTGTTTTCACCCAGCGGCTGTTAGCTTGCATCCAATCCAGCAAAAACGACACCGAGTCCACCGGAGCCCGTGTGAAATGTCCACAATGTCCAATGTTTGAACACGAAAACTCCAGATATCCACACCTGTCCCCGGATGTCCTCTCCTCTCTGCTTTAGCGCACTTCAAAGCTCCGACTTGAACTTTTCCGTCATGTTAGCTAACACGGCTAACTTTAGCTAGCTTACCGCTACATAAAACACATCCAACCGCGCTCCAAGTTCCGCGGACACGATCCGGACTGACGGCGGGGACGGTAATTTTTGGGCGTAGTAGCAGCAGCGAAGCAAACGGACAAACAGAAACTGCTCCCGTGTTTGAGATTTGAAAACTTCCGTTTCCCGCGCCATGACGTCACAAAGGGCGGGGCCAGTTTAAGGGGGTACTCCCGCGCTGGAATCAACGACAACACAAACAGGCTGCAGCGCCCCGCTGCTGCTGCTGAGGGGGGGAACCCCCTCGACAGTTAAGGGAGCCCCTCACTGCGGAGAAAGCCGACATACTTTTTCTTTATTTTTTTAAATCAAGACTCAAACTTTAAGATATTTAACTAAACAGCAAACACGTGTTCAGTCCAGAGACTCGGAGAAAATGCATCAAGGGTTTGTCCCACATCATATGTTCAAGGACGGTCGGAAATTTAAAAATTCAACAATAATTTCTTGTTTTTACAGTCTCTGGCTTTTATAACTGGGTTCCAGATAACATGCTTTCCAAACCAGGTTTGGAAAGCATGTTATATTAGAAAAAGACTAAAATGAGACCACATAGGAAACATACAATTTTATTTTAAAAAAAAAAAAAAAAAAAAAAAGGGAAAAAAGTGAGCGCTGAACATAACTGACAGTTTTCTGGGTGGATCACATGACCTCCGTGCAGGTGTGACAAACGGACTAATTTATGTCGCACAGGTCACAGTCCGCTTCATGTCATCATCAGTCCGCTTCATGTCATCATCAGTCCGCTTCATGTCATCATCAGTCCGCTTCATGTCATCATCAATCCATGTTTTTATTCAGTCATATTCTTCAAACTGCAGAGGCTGAAAAATGTCATTGATCCCGGGAGCAAAATGTGACTCTGACCAAATTAGTTTTCTAAGATTTAGGAAAAAAGCTAGGGACAAATTTTTGAGAAAAAAATCTTGAGTAAAATATACTTTTAATGACTTAAAATTCTGTTACAAAACGATCAGTTTTTCCAGGTTATTTTTAACTTTCTTGTGTGTTTGTATTTTATTTTTGTACTAATTTTCATGTTTTTCCCTTCTAATTTCTGACCAAGTTTCTTTCATCGCGCGTCGCTCTCTTCAGGTGTGTGTTTGAAGGAAATCAAGTAAGTGTGCTCAGAGTTCAAAGGGTTAACTGAAAGTCAGTCCTTCATCACATCATGAACAGACAGATCACAGCGCCTCCTGCAGGCCGAGGACCTTACAGTCTTATATTTCCTCCAGCTTCTTCTTCTGTGTGCGTGTGCGTGCATGTGTGTGTGTGTGTGTGTGTGTGTGTGCGTGCGTGCGTGTGTGTGTCACTGAGCGTTGCTGCTCTGCAGCTGTCTCGGCAGCTTCCTGCGGTCCTTCCCGGCGTTCCTCTTCCTCTTCTTGTTGAGGAAGTTGTCCAGTTTCCCGCTCTTCTTCAGCTCCTGGTATTTTTCAGCCAGCTGCAGCTTCTTCTTCTCAGCTGCAAAACAACAACAACAACACTGAGAATCTCCAGACGTGACCTTATTATCAAATTCAATGCATCCTAAAATCTGACAGGTTTTTTTTTTGTATTTGCATTTTATGTATTAAGGACAACACACATTAATCACATTTATGAGAATGTGCCGGCGTCAGCCATTAGAGCTAATGCTTTTAATAAATTAAATAATTATTATTTTCTTACGCTGCACCGTAACTTTTTGTGTTTTATACCTTTTTTTGTAATTATTTGTTGTTAACGTGTTAAAACCCGAACTAAGTCGGAAATATGAAAAATGTGAAGAAAAACTTTCACATTCACATTTAAACGTTTGAACTTGAAAACTTGAAAATTAACCAAAAAATGTTAAATTATTCAGAAATTAATTTTTTTTAAAAAGTACAAGAAAATTCTGTAAAAAATAGTGAAAAAAGAAGAAGAAGAAATGAGGACATCACATAGAAAAAGTGTTAAAAATATACTAATTTTGTAACACTATTTTAAATATGTAATTATGATTATTAGAAATGGTTTTTCCCTAGCTTTAAAAAAAAAATTAAAAATCATAAAATCCAAGAAACGTTCTAAAGGCTTTTTGGCCCCTTCTGATACAATTTTTTTTTAATTCATCTGGATTTTATGCAGCTTTTAATTGTGTGCAAATATAATTATAATGATCATAATTACATGTTTAAAATTATTATTATAAGAGCTTTTTTCCAGATCATTTTATTGTGTTTTTTTCTTTATTTGTGTGACTTTTTTCAGGTAATTTTGGTTATGTCATTTCATGACATATGACACATTTCAAAATAATCTAATTTAACTAATTGACTTTTAATTAATTCTAATTCAAATGAAAAATTCAAAACACACAAACAAAAAAGACATAAAAAGACATCATTTTCAAGCTGTTGGTGCTGAAAATGAAGAGACGCGGCGAGGAAACGTGAACGTTTGGCGTGAACGCGTTCTTACAGCTCTTGAGGAAGAACGGCCGAGCTCCCTGATTGGCTCGTTCTCTCTGCTGCCTCTTCAACTGCAGCTCTCTCTCTCTCTGCTGCTCTCGACTCAGCCTCGCTCGCTCCTGGTTCTCCTGCACACACACACACACACATACGCACATACACACACATAAACAACACACACACATACACACACGCACATACACAACACACACACCATCCTGTTACCACCCTGTGCACCCATCTTATAATAACA
>NW_024673498.1:0-284 GCF_008729295.1 Plectropomus leopardus | reverse complement strand
CTCTGTCTGTCTGTCTCTGTCTCTGTCTCTGTCTCTGTCTCTGTCTCTCTGTCTCTGTCTCTGTCTGTAAGTCTGTCTCTGTCTCTGTCTCTGTCTCTGTCTCTCTGTCTCTGTCTCTGTCGCTGTCTCTGTCTCTGTCTCTGTCTCTGTCTCTCTGTCTCTCTGTCTCTGTGTCGCTGTCTCTGTCTCTGTCTGTCTGTCTCTGTCTCTGTCTCTGTCGCTGTCTCTGTCTCTGTCTCTCTGTCTCTGTCTCTCTGTCTCTGTGTCTCTGTCTCTGTCTCTGT
>NW_024673497.1:0-419 GCF_008729295.1 Plectropomus leopardus | reverse complement strand
ACATACATACATACATACATACATACATACATACGTATATACATACATACATACATACATACATACATACATACATACGTATATACATACATACATACACACATACATACACATACATACATACATACATACATACATACGTATATACATACATACATACATACATACATATGTACATACATACATACACACACACATACACACACACATACATACATACATACATACATACGTACATACATACATACACATACATACATACATACGTACATACATACATACATACATACGTACATACATACATGCATACATACATACATACATACGTACGTACGTACATACATACATACATGCATACATGCATACATGCATACATGCATACATATGTACATACATACATACATACATACATACATACA
>NW_024673496.1:0-317 GCF_008729295.1 Plectropomus leopardus | reverse complement strand
TCTCTTATTATTCAAATTCTGATATATGAGCACTTTTCTGTTATATATGTTATGGTCATAGTGGTCACTGTCACTTGCAGCAATTACAGTACACTGCATTTGTGTTTTCTCATGTTTTATCTTCAAAATGCAAATTGCAAAATCTAACATCAACAGTAGTAGTTACCAGCAGCCTCCAGCAGGGAGTACTGTCAAAATTTTGATGCTAGACTGGATGGGCCAAGTCCAGCATCAAACTTCCCTGTGAAATATCAAACAATCAAAAATGAGCTGACGGGCCTGAGTGGTAATTTAGATTTGGTGATTCAATAAACAGC
>NW_024673495.1:0-373 GCF_008729295.1 Plectropomus leopardus | reverse complement strand
TATGTACTGTGTGCGTGTGTGTATGTACTGTGCACGTGTGTGTGTGTGTGCGCGCGCCCTTGAATCCCCTGAATTCCTTCTTCATCAACGTTGATTAATTGGTTATATTCAGACAGGAACATGTGACCGCAGTGACTGTGTGTTTATAGACTCGAACTTGCTCGTCTAAAATAAGCGTCATCAGCTTTTGGAAAAATTACGCGTTTTACTTAAAAACCCAAAAAAGGAGATGTGTTTCACAAATCTACAACTCCAGCTTCCATTAACCCTTTAGAGACTGTTTGTCTCATTTTAGTCTCTTTCCTTCTTCCTGTTGTGATAACTGTGTGTGTGTTGATGCATGTGTCCTAAATGTAGTCCAGATTGTGTATTT
>NW_024673494.1:0-340 GCF_008729295.1 Plectropomus leopardus | reverse complement strand
TTGTAGAAGCATTTTTATACATTATTATTTTTTGTGCAGTGTCAGATACTCACACTCATACCGCACGGCACAAAAGATGTGCTTTTCTGAATCAGACTATAAAAAATATTTCGAATTAATATGATTTTCAACTTCAGATGAATTTATTATTTTATCCAACAATCTGTTTTAATCATAAATATCAATTTTTATTTTTATTTCAGAATTTTAACCCTCAAAATGCCCTTTTTGTGTCATGATGCCACTATGTTTTTAGATTTAGATTCTCAATATACTTCATACTTTAGTAGATTATTGTAGCTGCTGACAGTCTGGGATATGTCAGTGTGTGAGTGTAGCT
>NW_024673493.1:0-249 GCF_008729295.1 Plectropomus leopardus | reverse complement strand
ATGTAGACTCGAGCTGGATACATGTGAAGGGTTGTGTGTGTGTGTGTGTGTGTGTGTGTGTGCGTGCGTGCGTGTGTGTGTGCTATGAGAGATTTCAAAAAGGGGAGGAGCCAGCCTGTGTGATCCTGCCTGGGCAGGTTGTGAGCGGTAAGATTTCACGCAGTATCTTCCAAATGAGCAGGTGAATGTTTTCTTTTGCTTTAACCCAATTCATATAACAGATTTGTGTGGCTGACATTAATAAAATAA
>NW_024673492.1:0-201 GCF_008729295.1 Plectropomus leopardus | reverse complement strand
AAAAAAAGCATTCGCATTTTTCTCAAAAACATTAAGATTTTCTGGCAGTGCATTGATTTAATAACACAGAACCTTAATTAATGTTATTAGTCGCACCTACAAGTGAAAAGGCCTTCAGCACTAGCTTAACAATAGCTACCACATGCACACATTATGAAGCTTTTCCGTGTGTGTGTGTGTGTGTGTGTGTGTGTGTGTGTG
>NW_024673490.1:0-309 GCF_008729295.1 Plectropomus leopardus | reverse complement strand
GAAAAACGCCATACTATAGCTCAGGGAAAAAAGGTTAAAAACGTGATCTCTCCAAATACTAAAAAAAGTCATTGAACAGCATGTTCGAGCTGTTTATAGTGTAATCTGTTGAAAAAATGGTCTAAAAAGTCAATATTTTGAGCATTTCAGGCCAAAGTTTAGTATGGAGAAAAACGCCATACTAAAGCTCAGGGAAAAATGTTCAAAAAAGTGATCTCTGCAAATACTAAAAGAGTCATTGAACAGCATGTTCAGGCTGTTTATAGTATAGCCTGTTGAAAAAATGGTCTAAAAAGTCAATATTTTGAG
>NW_024673489.1:0-576 GCF_008729295.1 Plectropomus leopardus | reverse complement strand
AAAGACATGTAAAGTCAAAATCTGCTCATAATCCTCACTGTTTGACAGTTATTGACCAAAGAACACCTTTTCCATCATTTTAATCCATTTTCACGTTTCTGGCACATCAATGTGTTTCTCAATAACTGCGGGCGAATCGGATATCTTCAGGAAAAATTCATTCAAATTTATTTATTTTTTTTCATTTTTTCATCATTTTCCCTAATTTTAATTTGTCTTCTGTATTCCAGGTAATTCCTTTAAGAATCCCTCTTTAGCCTGAGTTGATGGACTTTTTCAAGTCCTGGTCTCTGTTTCCATCCAGTGGTTCTCATGAGATGCTGCCAAAGTAAGACTGTAATATAAATTTTAACCTATACACTTCCATGAGCATTTTTTGGTCAAATGATTGTTTTAAATTATAAGAATTTAATTCATTAAGAAGTTATTTACAGGGTGGGGAAAATGTACAATTCTCTGTTGCTAATTTCATAACAGAGTGAAACAATTGTAAATTGGCGCTGCTAAAAATCATTCCAAATGCATTATCTTTTATTGTCAAATTAAAAAAGTGAAAGAGAATCGAAATAGGCCTTT
>NW_024673488.1:0-1000 GCF_008729295.1 Plectropomus leopardus | reverse complement strand
CCTTGCTAAAATAACAAAGTTAAACGTGGCCTTAGATTTTTGCACAGTACTGTATGTTATGTGTTTATTATTGCTGCCGTGCATCTCTTCTTCCTTCTTGCGCTCTCTTTCCTATGTATCATTTTTCATATGTTATTCTAATTTTATTGTTCTGTAAACACAGCATCTACGGGGGACTGTCACAGGACCGCGTGGCTCTCCGTTGTTGTATTGCTTGACTATGAATCCCATTTCTGCTTTTTACCGTTTGTCAAAGCACTTTGTAAACTCTCTTTTTAAAAGGTGCTATATAAATAAAGCTATTACTACTACTATAACTATGTTGTTGTTTTTTTAAACAGGCTTTTAATGTGTGATAGTTCAGTGCGCTTTTTTGTATGTCGTCGATTTGTTTTTATGTTGCTTTTTCACTTTTGCACAGTGTCTGAGTTCCTTTAAAAGCACTTTATAAATAAAATGTACTGTCATTATTATTACTACTATCATCATTTGCTGTAAAGTGTGGTGTATTATGCTCCGTTTCTTAAGGTTCTTATTTTGGTTAGGCAAGGAGGCCTCGAGGTCAAAGGTCTAGGGATGGTTAGGCCTGGAAGCCAAGTGTGCAGAATTACAAAAGTAACATGGGATGAGGCTCCTTTCATAAAAGGACATATTTGTGGGGTCTTGTGATTGATCACAGCAGGTGAGAAGCTGCTTTACCGACAAATATATTGATGCCTGTACCTATATAAGAGACTTGCATGAGCTGTAAGATAGAGAGACTCGCATTGGTCCTGAATCCTCTCCCAGGCAGACCATGGTGCCTGGTGGACGCTGAACTTTCTGTACTTTTCTCTTCACTGGCTTCCAGTGGCAGCCAGAATCAAATTCAAAGCACTTCTCTTGGCTTACAAAACAATCACAAGAACTGCTCCAGCCTACCTGGAATCCCTGATCCAGGTCTACTCTCCTTCTCGCCCACTACGCTCTGCATGCGAAAGACGCCTGGTGCTTCCAGCCC
>NW_024673486.1:0-250 GCF_008729295.1 Plectropomus leopardus | reverse complement strand
AAAAAATATAATACATGAATATGATTTTCTACTTTCACCGAGTTCACCGGTTACCAAATATTCACTAATTTTCTGAATTTTAATTCCTTAAATGCCAGGTTTTTGTCTTAATGCCATTATGTTTTAAGATGAAAAAAACATGCATTTTTTTTAATGTGACTATCACAGTCTGGGATATGTCAGTGATCAGCAGCTACATTTATTGTGACAGGTCACCTAGTGGAAATAGCATGTATTTCCTCCATATGCC
>NW_024673485.1:0-262 GCF_008729295.1 Plectropomus leopardus | reverse complement strand
AAACATGTCTGATCAATGGAGGAAACTGGAAACAACAAACTTATGAAAAAGTGATAGCCATAAATGTTAAGTTTAATAGTGTGGTATTCTAGTAAATAAATGGCATCCTTGAGATTTAATTTTTGTAATCAATTAAAAGTGTGGTGGTTTGACCATTGTGACTGTGTGTGAGTGCTTGGGACTTTCTGTGTGTGTGCTGGGGTTGTCTTTTCTGTCTGTCTGTGTTGCAGGGGTGGGCGTGGCTTCTGGGTGCCATCAATCA
>NW_024673484.1:0-445 GCF_008729295.1 Plectropomus leopardus | reverse complement strand
TACAAGCGAAATTAGTTGACGAACTGAACAGAAAACATAACCTCCTTAGCAGAGGTAATAACAATATAACAAATAAGAAGATGATGTGGTCCTGTTGGCTTCATCAGGCCGTGACCTCTCACTGTATCGGTTCGCAGCCGAGTGTAAAGCGGCCGGGATGGGAATCAGCACCGCCAAATCCGAGGCCTGGTTCTCAGCCGGGGGTTTTGGGGATGAGATCCTGCCCCAAGTGGAGGAGTTTAGGTACCTCGGGGTCTTGTTCATGAGTGAGGGAAGGATGGAGTGGGAGATCAACAGGCGGATCGGTGCGGCGTCTGCAGTAATGCGGACTCTGCACCGATTTGTCGTGGTGAAGAGGTAACCTGAGCCGAAAGGCAAAGCTCTCGATTTACTGGTCGATCTTCGTTCCTACCCTCACCTATGGTCACAAGCTTTGGGTAGTGAC
>NW_024673483.1:0-284 GCF_008729295.1 Plectropomus leopardus | reverse complement strand
TAGGTTTACCGGGGATCAGGCGAAGAGAGCAGGTCGGGGACAGGCAGAGTCGGCTTTCGGAGATCTGGCAGGAGAGTGCTGGAGAGTCTTGCATAATGCGTTAGAACAATCTGGCAATGAGTGTGTGTGTGTGTGGCAGGCTTATATACTGGGTTGATTGCTGATGAGATGCAGCTGGAGGTGAGTAGAGCAGGCAGAGTGGGCGTGGTCAGCAGGTAGAGTGAGCAGAGGAAGAGTGAATGGAAAAATACTGAGGAGGGGGAGAGGAGCAGGAATCGTGACAC
>NW_024673482.1:0-234 GCF_008729295.1 Plectropomus leopardus | reverse complement strand
CTGCAGCTGCTACAACAGCTTTGCTATTTGCGCTGTTCAGGGTATTCCGTGTGTGCCGCGCATTGAAGTCGCACTGACGACTCTGTCTGACCACTCAGTGGTCTGCAGTGTTTCACGTGACCTTTTAGTACGTCAGAGTACAAGGTCTGCCTTTTGTAGAACCCCAGGAGAGCAGGTACCAAAAATGGTGGTACCAGGTACCAGGAAGTTTTTCCTAATGGAAAACCAAAAAAG
>NW_024673481.1:0-427 GCF_008729295.1 Plectropomus leopardus | reverse complement strand
GGTTTCTTTTCAACACTGTAGCCAGGTTGACTCAGAGTCACAGCTCTATAGAGCCCTGTATTCCTTCGACCCTAAGCAGTGATGACTTTATGAATTTCTTTAATAATAAAATCATAACTATTTGAGATAAAATCCATCACCTCTTACCCTCAACTGACCTGACCCCGAACTCAGATAGCCTGAATATGGCAGCAAGGCCCGAAATTTATCTAGACCTTTTCTCCCCCATTGACCTTCATCAACTCTATACCTTGGTTTGTGCATCTAAGCCATCAACATGCCTGCTAGACCCCATCCCAACTAAGCTCCTTAAGGAAGTTTTACCTTTATTAGACAACTTTTTATTAGATGTAATCAACGCATCTTTATTGACAGGTTATGTACCCCAGTCTTTTAAAGTAGCTGTCATTAAACCTCTTCTAAAGAA
>NW_024673480.1:0-369 GCF_008729295.1 Plectropomus leopardus | reverse complement strand
CGTGCATCCCAGGGGAGGATGTGAACATGGAATCCAAGTGGTCCATGTTCAGTACCTCCATTGTGGAAGTGGCTGCTAAAAGCTATGGTCCGAATGTCACCGATGCCTGTCTTTGCAAGCAGCCTCGCATACCAAAACAAATACTTTGTTTTAGGTACTGCGGGTGGACACCAGTGGGGTGTGGGAAGCTGTCAGGTGTCAGACAGCAACCTATGCACCTGCCGGTGGAAACCCAACAGAGAGGTGTTTTCCTAGACTGCACTGGTTGGCCTGAAGGGCTGCAGCTGAGGCAGTCACCAAAGCAAAAACTTGGGTGTTCGGGAGGCCATGAAGGAGGAAAGTGTTGCTGGGGAGAGGGACGTCTGGAGT
>NW_024673479.1:0-609 GCF_008729295.1 Plectropomus leopardus | reverse complement strand
ATGTGACTTTTTTCGATATACTATGCTAATGCCTTTTTTTTGACATGCGACATTATGAGGTTTTTTTTATGTTGGTAAAGTATAGGATATTTAAAGTATAAAAAATGTCCAAAAAAAGACAATAGTATAGTATGTCGAAAAAAGTCAAGTTTTGACCGCTCCTAAAAATGGCTGAAAACGACATAGAATAGTTCGTAGAGACGCACCATAGCATAGAAAGTGGGAATAAAGGCCATAAAAAGGCAGAAAACTTCATAATTTAACATGGCCAAAACAGGCAATAGTATAGTATCTCGAAAAAAGTCAAGATTTGAAAAAGTCAAAAAGTCGAAAATGGCTGAAAACGATTTCCATTAGCTCATGAAGACGCGTCATAGCATGCAAAGTGGGAATAAAGTCAGAAAAAGGCCAAAAACCTCGTATTTTGGCATGTCCAAAAAATGGCCGAAGAAGGCAATAGTAAAGTATGTCGAAAAAAGTCAAATTTTGACCACTTCTAAAAATGGCTGAAAACGATTTAAATTAGCTCGTGAAGGTGCATCATAGCATGCAAAGTGGGAATAAAGTCTTAAAAATGCCAAAAACCTCATATTTTGGAATGGCCAAAAA
>NW_024673478.1:0-258 GCF_008729295.1 Plectropomus leopardus | reverse complement strand
AGATAACACTCTGTCATAGCCCCGTCTGCGTCTCGTATTGTTGCTTTATGTGTGTGTGTGTGTGTGTGTGTGTGTGTGTGTGTGTGAGAGAGGTAGAGGGCAGCATGTGTGATTTTGTGAACATGACTGCACACTGTCCTGTAACATCCGAATTGATCCAAGTATCACCTGGTAGTGTTAAAGGTCCAGCATGTAGGATTTAGGGGGATATACTGGCAGGAATGGAATATCATATAATGTGTATGTTTTCTTTAGTGA
>NW_024673477.1:0-2735 GCF_008729295.1 Plectropomus leopardus | reverse complement strand
TGGAAGTAGCTGAGGTTCATGACTCGACCCATGTCCATGTTCCTGAGATTGTCCCAGCCTCCGCCAGGCAGCACCTCCAGTGCTGTGAGGGAGAGGTTGGTGGAGGCGCGACATTGTCTGAGCCAGTTGGTGGGGTGGCTGATGGGAACAGAAGAGCAAACATGAAGGAGAGAGAGAGCCAGGAGGGTCACTGTTGCCTTCATGATGACTGTGTCAGAAAGGGCGAAGGTGACTAAATATAAGGGTTATTCCATGTTTTGTCTCCTCCTATGTGGTCTAACATATGACAGTGCCCCGTGATAAGCAGATGAGAATGAGATTTTGCTTGATTTGCAATTCTGCTTTTTCGCTTACCACAAAGTACACTGCACAAAAAAATTAAGGGATCACTTAAATCACTCATTAAATCATAATGTACGAATTTCTCAAGTTGAAAATCTTTACTGAAATTCATTGTATAAGTTGTTAAGAACAAAATTTACACATAACGGTCAATGAAAACCAAAATCAACCCACTAAGGGATTCAAAATCACACTGAAAATCAAAGTGCAAGGTTGAAATCACCGGCTGATCTAAACTGTGGGAATTTTATCAAGGCAGCTCATAATGTGACTCAGTACTGTGTATCTCCCCCACGTGCCTGTATGTACTCCCATTGTCTTGACATGCTCCTGATGAGTCAGCAAATGGTGTCCTGGGGAATTTCCTCCCAGACCAGGATAAGTGAGCTCCTGGATAGTCTGTGGTGGTACTTGGTGGCGTGGGATACAGAACATCCCATAGGTGCTCAAGTAGATTTAGGTCGGGGGAACAAGAACCCGTTCTCATCTTTGAAGAGAACAGGGCGCCAATGGCAGACCTGCAAGTGCTGGTGTCCTCTCGCAAGTGCCAATCGAGCTGTGCTGGGCTGTGAGCGCAGGTCCTACAAGAGGATGTCAGGTCTTCGTGCCACCCTCTTGAAGTCTGTTTCTGACACTTTGGTCAGAAACATGCATACCAGCAGCCTGCTGTAGGTCATTGTGTAGAGCTCTGACAATGCTCCTCCTTTTCCTCCTCGTACAAAGGAGCAGATTCCAGTTCTGCTGCTGGGTTGGTGCTCTTCTATGGCATTGTCGATCTCTCCTTGTGTCATGACCAATCTCCTGGCATCCCCTAAATGCCCTTGAGGCCGTGCTGGAGGACACAGCAAACCCTCTTGTTCCGGCATGTATAGATGTGCCATCCTGGAGGAGTTTGACTACCTGTGCAACCTGATTGGGTTGTAGGTACAACCTCATACTACCAGTTGTTACAAGGAAGTTAGACAGACATAGTGTTACACCGTGTCAATTAAGTGTTCCCTGCTTTTATTTTATTTTATTTTATTTTTTGAAAAGTGTATGCATACTTCATGCTAATTAGAATCAGAAAAAATAGCTCAGTTGGCTAAAATGTGATTTGATCTTTTAGGACTTACCCAAATACTCTAAATTCTAATATTTCATTTCTATCACAGAAAAAAATAATTTCAGGTTATAATATAATCATGTTCAAAGACTATATTTAAAAACCTACAATAGGAGATGTTTTGGTAAGAGCATGAACATGTTTTACAGTCAGCTCCCAAAGTATTTGGATAATTGTCCACTTTTTGTGATGGTTCTGTACACTGCTACAGTGGACATGAGCTAAAACAATCAGTATGCTCTTTCTTTGACTTTCATTTTTAATTCAAGAATATTTTTAATTGTACAGGAGTTACAACCATTTTTATATACCCTCATTTCAGGTTTTCAAAAGAAAACAGACAAATTAACACAATATAAAAGTACTTTTTGCACCTTTTAACATGTATTCTTTTTTTTATCAGTGGATAAACAGATGGTTTCTCACTTTCCCAGTTTCCTAGAACAGCCTGTTGACTGAATTCTATGTAAAGGACAAGGATGGTTTTCTTTTTATTTATTTGTTTTTTTGCAGAAAATTCCAAAGCAAGTGACATTTATGTGCCTTCCTGGGTGCTTTGCCTCTCTTTAGCTTCACAACAGACAGAATCCAAGTAAAAACTGCACACTTAGAATTAAATATAGACCTTTGATCAGCTGATTTGCATATGAAATGTACAATAAAGTAACAAACAGCTGTTCAAGGAAGAGCTGCACAGCTAATGTCCAAATACCTTTGGTTCTTTAAAAGGATGGGCAACAAATATAAAGTTTGTAATTTATATACTATTCATAGATAAGCTAAAAATCTGAATTTTAAGCACCTACTCAATAATAGTTTCACTTCAAATCTATTTTAATTATGTACAGAGCTAAAATAACAACATTTCTGGCACTGTGCCATTACTTTATATATAATTACAGTGATTTATGTCCATATATGTTAAAAGGTACCCTGCCATGGTTGAGAAACACTGTTTCACAGTTACTCTATTTTTAAAGAAAAGGTTAAACAAATTGTTTACCAACTTCCTCTTATTAAAGGGAAGAGAAATGCAAAATCTAGGGGGAAAAAAGGGAAGTGGCTGTTTTTCACGTGTTGAGGAATTTTCACAAGTCATCAATATGTTGTGTCAGAGGTTATATTTTTTAAATGCAGTAAAACGCATTTAAAACTGCATTCACTGTTCCATTATCTACTCGTTAGTCAACACAAATAACCTTCTTTAAACATATTAGGATCATTATTAAACCAGTCTAGATGTGAACTTTTCTGGCCAGCAGACACTATTGACTGCAGTTGCCTGAAT
>NW_024673476.1:0-262 GCF_008729295.1 Plectropomus leopardus | reverse complement strand
AAACCCACAGAGTGACGGGATGTAAAGCCTCTCGTGCACTGTTTTTTGGGGACACGTTTAAAGTTTAAATAAAGTTTTTGTAGTTTGACGGAGCGAGCGAGGAGCAGAGACTGAGCTGAAGCGGGCGGAGCTCAGAGGATTCAGACTCTATTAATAGAAGCCAGATCTGAAACAACACAGGATGTGATGTGTGACACACTATTGTTGGTATCTGAACACACACACACACACACACACACACACACACAGATCACACACACAC
>NW_024673475.1:0-221 GCF_008729295.1 Plectropomus leopardus | reverse complement strand
CGATAGACGACATCGACTGCTCTCTGAGGCGACAAGAAAAAAAAAAACAACCTCATTCACTGTACACCACATTTACACACCAGTGATCAATTAGATGTTTTTCTAAAGCACACACACGCACGCACGCACACGCACGCACACACACACACACGCACGCACACACACGCACGCACACGCACGCACACACACACACGCACGCACACACACACACACACACGCAC
>NW_024673474.1:0-291 GCF_008729295.1 Plectropomus leopardus | reverse complement strand
TTATAGCTCAGAGAGACGCGCCATAGCATAGCACGCATAAAGCAGGGGCAAAAAAAGTCCAAAAAGTCCAAATTTAGCATGTTGAAAAAATGACCAAAAATCGCATACTATACTATGGCAAAAATCTCAAAATTGGACCCGTCTCAAAAATGGCTGAAAACTGCTTATTATAGCTCAGAGAGACGCGCCATAGCATAGCACGCATAAAGCAGGGCCAAAAAAAGTCCAAAAAGTCCAAATTTAGCATGTTGAAAAAATGACCAAAAATCGCATACTATACTATGGCAAAAA
>NW_024673473.1:0-267 GCF_008729295.1 Plectropomus leopardus | reverse complement strand
TCAGGAACTGATCATGTTTTAGCTGATGAAACAGGAAACAGTATAAAGATTAGTGTTTTTTGTTGTTGTTGATCAGCTGACTTTAGTTTATTTGTTTCACATAACAGAATTATGCTAATGAGGATAAAACATATAAAAAGTACATGTGAGGTAGGGCTGGGCGATACGGAAAAAAGTCTTATCATGATAATTTTTTCATATCATTTGATATCGATATATATCAGGATATCCATCAGATCAGTGTTTCTGTGGAGCTTAAAGGTTCCT
>NW_024673472.1:0-459 GCF_008729295.1 Plectropomus leopardus | reverse complement strand
ATAGTATGGATAAGAGAAATCCTTAATTGTGTCAATATGGAAAAAATCAGGTGCATAAAGAATGGCTCCCTGAGAAAATTTTTTAAGATGTGGGACCCTTTTTTCAAATATGTACAAGAACTGGACTTCCAAGAGACTTCTTAGTGGCTAATCAGGATTCTCACCTGCATTACTCATGAAGTAACGAGCAGCAACTGACCAACACTGTAGTACTTTATTTTGATTTTGATTTTTTTTTTTTTTCTCTTTCTTTCTTTTTATTTATTTTATTAATATCATTCTTGTATTGTTTAGGTCTTGTCCCGTCCTAGGTTTGTATTGCTTTGTTTGGTCTTCATTGGCACTGTTGCTTTGTCAATACTATATTGCCCAAAGGTTACTGTATTGTTTGTATTGTTGTCGCTTATGTGTCTAATTCTGAAAATGTTAATAAACAGATTGTGGAAAAAAAAAAAAAAA
>NW_024673471.1:0-277 GCF_008729295.1 Plectropomus leopardus | reverse complement strand
ATTTGACTGATAAGGGGCTTCAGAAGCTGAAGAGTCATTAGGTTTTTATTTTTTTTAATACTTGTTCATTTAGACTTCCACTATGAATCTACTTCAATTGTGCACAAGGAGGAATGACTTCTGATGATGCATCCCAGTCATTTTGCCAGTAGTTTCTCAAACCTTTGAACCTGGTAATGACATCAATAAGTCCTTGGTTAATACTCAGTTAAGGTTTAAACGTCCCTGGGTGGGCTTGAACCACCAACCTTTCGGTTAACAGCCGAACGCGCTAACC
>NW_024673470.1:0-299 GCF_008729295.1 Plectropomus leopardus | reverse complement strand
GATTAGTGCTGGACAAAGTACTCAACTCTATTACTATAGGTGGGTATAGATACTCCTGGTCAGATATTACCCCAATACAAGTTAAAGTTGCTGAGTCAAATTATTACCTGAGTTAACCCTTTAAAACCTTTAAAAGACATCAGTTTTATTAAAAAATAAAAGTGTGTGATTGGCTGATGTCCATCCAATTCTTATACCCTAATACAACACACCAAAACAATGACACAAGGTTTTGTTGTTTTATTCTAAGTCTTCATGTCTTAAAATGATTGGAATACATGAAGACTTCTCTTTCGGTT
>NW_024673469.1:0-288 GCF_008729295.1 Plectropomus leopardus | reverse complement strand
TGTCAGAACTGAGGGCTACCAGAGCGATGAGAGATGTTGTGACACTTTACCTCATTACATTTTCCCAGGCTGTTATGAATGTTGCAGAAGCGCTGTCAACCAAAGCGAGGACCTGTCTGAAACACACTGTTGGCACACACACAGACACACACACACACACGTCATGGACGCAAGCACAATCCGCATCACAATACATGAATTAAGATGAATGTTTTTGCTGTTTTTTTGTTTCATGTTGTCGTGTGATTTTTTTGGAAATGTCTACAAGGCAGGTTTAAGGCTCACTTT
>NW_024673468.1:0-233 GCF_008729295.1 Plectropomus leopardus | reverse complement strand
GTGTGTGTGTGTGTGTGTGTGTGTGCGTGCGTGCATGTGTGTGTCTGCAAAAGATAATACAATTTTTGGGACTCCGGCAGCAGTACCTCTTCTTCTATGTTGCTATGGTAACAAGCTCCGGACCAGAGAGTGAGAGCGAGAAAGATGGATAGAGAGACCCCCAAGGACACACACACACAGACACAGACACACACACACACACACACACACACACACACACACACACACACACA
>NW_024673466.1:0-1010 GCF_008729295.1 Plectropomus leopardus | reverse complement strand
AGGACTCCATTTTAGAGGATCCAGACACTGAGGTATTGTGGAATCAAACTGTAAGCAAAGCAATAGTCTGAATTTAAAAATGAAAACATATCATTGTGGAAACAGTCTAAGTTTCACCGCTGTCAAACTTGCAAATAATGTGAAGTGGAGAGCATCACATACAAACCCCACAACCTATCCTTAACCCTTACCCTCGCAGCACTCATGCCACAACAGGAGTACTCATATTCAATTCAAATCAAACTTAATTTGTAGAGCACATTTAATACAACTGCAGTTGGCCAAAGTGCTGAACAGGCACAGTATAACGAGAGAACTATAGAAAAAAAAACATGACAGATGACAGATCACAGCACAAAGGAGGAGTTGATCAAGGTTTCATGTTTAGATCAATCACATGCCAACAAGAAGAGGTGGGTGTTCAGCAGTGACTTAAAGGTTTCTATATTCTGAGCAGTTTTTATGTGGACTCATATAACCCTGCTGCTTGTCTTTTGTTTTTTTAACAACTTGTTATGTTCACCTGGTATAGTATGTTGCAATGAAAAGTTTGCATTTCCATGGGCAGTTCCATGCGGATACTAGCTGTTATTGCTGTTTTATTGTCAATTAAATGCTAAGAAAAGTCAATTTCTGGAGCCAACTGTGGGGGCAACAGCATCAAGATCTTTTTAACTCACTTACACAGCCTCTGATACAGTCACTGATACTTGCATATTGTTGTTATCTGATATCAAGTTTACTCAGTCCCTTTAAAATATCAAGTTTAAATCAGTTGTTTGTCTTGCCTTGTGTTCATAGTAGCGAGGCTGAAGAAGGGAAAACGAGTCGAGATGAAACAGAGAGGGAGGTTGAGGCAGAAAGATCCAGAGTGTGAGGAGAGGAAAAGGTGAGGGAAACCGTTTGGAATTAGAAACAGGCAGAGTGAGAGAGAGAGTTGGGCCTTGTCTCCTTATCCACACTTCCGTGGTGTGTGTGTGTGTGTGTGTGTGTGTGTGTGTGTGTGTGTG
>NW_024673465.1:0-312 GCF_008729295.1 Plectropomus leopardus | reverse complement strand
ATTGATGTGTGTGACCATTAGATCGTTTAGCTTCAAAAGTGTGTCTTCATACTGGATTTGAAGGTGGAAAGTGAATCAATATATCAAATGTTTAGTGGGAGAGAGTTTCCAAAGGAGAGAGGCAGAACGGCTGAAGGTGCTTGATTTGATGATCGTAAGAGCAGCAGGTGATGTGTGTTGGATCGCAGAAGAGGCTTTAGGAGTACAGGAGGGTGTGTGGGTGTGAAGGAGTTCAGAAAGATACAGAGGGGATAGATTATGAAAGGTCTTAAAATTGAGAATCTTGAAATCAATACAATATTTGACAGGAAG
>NW_024673464.1:0-292 GCF_008729295.1 Plectropomus leopardus | reverse complement strand
TGTTGATGTTGATGATGATGTTGTTGTTGTTGTTGTTGTTGTTGTTGATGTTGATCATGATGTTGTTGTTGTTGTTGTTGTTGTTGTTGTTGTTGTTGTTGATGTTGATCATGATGTTGTTGTTGTTGTTGATGATGATGTTGATGATGATGAGCGGGTCGAGTGTGGGAGCAGCAGGAGGCAGCAGAGACTCACAAATCAAACTGCAGCTCAGAGTTTCCACCACAGACACATTTTCAAATATCCTTCAACTAAACAATACACAATATTTTATATTGTTGTCTGTGTATTT
>NW_024673463.1:0-366 GCF_008729295.1 Plectropomus leopardus | reverse complement strand
GTTTTAGTGGGTGCAGCACACGTGTTACTGTCTGTTACTGTCTGTTATCATCTGTTACTGTCTGTTACTGTCTGTTACTGTCTGTTATCGTCTGTTACTGTCTGTTACTGTCTGTTACTGTCTGTTATCGTCTGTTACTGTCTGTTACTGTCTGTTACTGTCTGTTGCTGTCTGTTATCATCTGTTACTGTCTGTTGCTGTCTGTTGCTGTCTGTTACCGTCTGTTACTGTCTGTTACTGTCTGTTACCGTCTGTTACCGTCTGTTACTGTCTGTTACTGTCTGTTACTGTCTGTTACTGTCTGTTATCATCTGTTACTGTCTGTTACTGTCTGTTACTGTCTGTTACTGTCTGTTACTGTCTGTT
>NW_024673462.1:0-253 GCF_008729295.1 Plectropomus leopardus | reverse complement strand
CAGTGACTGAGAAACAGGTCTCTATGCAGGAAGAGTGTGAAAATGGTTTAATATGATGGACAAGGTGGTTTTTGGTCAATACATTATATACAGTGATGATTATGAGCAGACTTTCACTTTGCATGTCTCTTAGTGAAAAGGGCCTTTTTCCAGCATGCCTGCGCTGAATAAGCGTCAAAAGCGGATTTTTAACAGCGTCTTTCATCCAAGCTGCCACTCTTCTCCACAGTGACTGAGAAACAGGTCACTACGC
>NW_024673461.1:0-237 GCF_008729295.1 Plectropomus leopardus | reverse complement strand
GTGTGTGTGTGTACATATCGTAATGAGTGTCTGTGTGCAGCACTTAAAAAAATAGGACAGCAATGAAGACTGTGAGCAGGAGGTGTTACTGGTTAACCTGGATAAATGCAATGATCTACATGCAGCAGTGGTTTTTAAATCTAGAGTGAAGGTTAAGAACAAAAGCAGTTTAATTCACTCTATTTTTTATTTTTTTTTAGTTTGTAATAGCTCCTCTGCATGACCAAAGATTAATAC
>NW_024673460.1:0-264 GCF_008729295.1 Plectropomus leopardus | reverse complement strand
AGGTGAAGAGTTGCTTTACGGACAAATGTATTGATGCCTGTACGTATTTAAGAGTTTTGCATGAGCTGAAAGAGAGAGATTCGCATTGGTCCTGAATCCTCTCCCAGGCAGACCATGGGGCCTGGTGGATGCTGAACTTTGCTGCAATAAATTGATTATTATGCAACCGAGTCGGTGTCCGCGGAGGTTTCTTCATCTTCCACACATCATTGCTACGTAACAAAACAACTACACTAACAATCCCACTCCTCTTGCCAAAGTACT
>NW_024673459.1:0-272 GCF_008729295.1 Plectropomus leopardus | reverse complement strand
TTTTTATTTATTCAGATACTGTTCCGCACTTTACACATGTATATATGTATATATGTATAGTTTCTTAGTTTTTTTTTTAAAGCGTATTCCTTATATTCTATTAATAATGTGTGCTCTTTATTCTCTTGTTCTTACTGCATGGCGCTGCTACACCCCAATTTCTCAGTTTTGAGATCAATAAAGTATATCTATCTATCTATCTATTTTTGCAGGAAAAAAGTCTATTCCTTCTATTCCTTCAAGATAGAGAATCCATAGAAACACTAGTTATT
>NW_024673458.1:0-457 GCF_008729295.1 Plectropomus leopardus | reverse complement strand
TGTTGTCTTTATGTTGTTGTTGTCTTTATGTTGTTGTCTTTGTGTTGTTGTCTTTATGTTGTTGTTGTCTTTATGTTGTTGTTGTCTTTATGTTGTTGTCTTTATGTTGTTGTTGTCTTTATGTTGTTGTCTTTGTGTTGTTGTCTTTATATTGTTGTTGTCTTTATATTGTTGTCTTTATGTTGTTGTTGTCTTTATGTTGCTGTTGTCTTTATGTTGTTGTCTTTATGTTGCTGTTGTCTTTATGTTGTTGTTGTCTTTATGTTGTTGTCTTTATGTTGCTGTTGTCTTTATGTTGTTGTTTTCTTTATGTTGGACGAACCCCTGATGCATTTTCTCCGAGTCTCTCCGAGTCTCTCCGAGTCTCTGGACTGAACACGTGTTCGCTGTTTAGTTAAATATCTTAAAGTTTGAGTCTTGATTTAAAAAAATAAAGAAAAAGTATGTCGGCTTTCTC
>NW_024673457.1:0-312 GCF_008729295.1 Plectropomus leopardus | reverse complement strand
ATTGCTTTGCTGGGGAGTCCGGCATTGGGATGCCATTGCCCCCGGCTGTACACGCTTGGCAGCCACACCACTTCGCTCTCGCTGGGGCATCTGGCACCGGGTTGCCTCTGCCCCCAGTCGTACATCCACAGTGACTTCGACAGTTCGCTCTTGTTGGAGCTCCTGGCACCGAGAGGCCGTACCCCTGGCCGTCCAACCTCGCCTACTGCACCTTTTCTCTCTTCTTGAGGCATCTGGCACCAGGCTGCCGGTGCAGCGGTTCGCTTTTGCTGGGGAGTCTGGCATTGGGATACCATTGCCCCCAGCTGTGCA
>NW_024673456.1:0-462 GCF_008729295.1 Plectropomus leopardus | reverse complement strand
TGTAAGTGTGTTAACATGTTAGCATGTTAGTGTGTAAGTGTGTTAACGTGTTAGCATGTTAGTGTGTAAGTGTGTTAACATGTTAGCATGTTAGTGTGTAAGTGTGTTAACATGTTAGCATGTTAGTGTGGAAGTGTGTTAACATGTTAGTGTGTAAGTGTGTTAACATGTTAGTGTGTAAGTGTGTTAAGGTGTTAGCATGTTAGTGTGTAAGTGTGTTAACATGTTAACCTGTTAACCTGATAGGGTGTTAGCGTGTTTCTTGCCTGTCAGCTCAGCAGCTGACCCTGTGTGTCTCTGTGTCGCCATGACAACACAAATATTTCATCAGTTATCTTCACTGAGACGCTTCAGAGAAGACAAACAAGAAGCTCCAGACAGACCCTTCAAAATAAAGTGCCAGACAAACAACACACGCACACACACACACACACACACACACACACACACACACACACACAC
>NW_024673455.1:0-1124 GCF_008729295.1 Plectropomus leopardus | reverse complement strand
GTGCCAATGTCGTATCTTTACACAGATGCCAAGTATCATTGTTTTTAGTATAAAATTATTAATATTGCAAATACAAATTAAACTTTTGGTAGCCTACTAGTTTAATAAAATCAATTGCTTTCTCAGTCCACTCCATGAATGTGGCTGCAGTAAAAAAATAACTGAAGCAGGATGAATAGACTGAAAACATTATTTCATTAAATAATACAGATGTTTTCAAAACTTTCCCTTGGGGTTCATAATTTTCAATTGAAAACTAGAAAATGCAATTTCTGAAGAAATTGCAGGTGAGAATGCACAGCTTACGCTACGCTGCAGTGCTCATGCTGAATAGCTTGTGCTACACTGAAATGCTTGCTTGAATGACTTGAATGTGAAGTACTATGAATACCTAAAAAAACTTGAACAGGTTAAATTACGATGAATGTCATTAAAATTTTGAATGATTTCAATCTTGTAGAATATGTTTAAGCTTACTGAAAAGCTGATGCTACACCGCAATGCTTGCTTGAATTTGTTAGAAGATGGTCAAGTAGTATCAATACTTGAAAAAAAGTATGAAGGAGTTTAATTAGCATGAATGTCATTAAAATGTTGAATACTACTCATCATGTAGACCTCCTGAAAGCCTGTTAAAAAAGCTGACATTTGTTGAAAGATGATGACAAGAAAGGAGTTGAAGGGCTTTAAAGGAGTCTAATTAGTTTGAATATGGTTAAAATATTGAATAATATCCACAAAATACACAGAACAGTGTCTTAAATGTGTTGGTTTAGGTTCAAAACTGCTTACAGAGCAGCAGGTTGTTTGATTTGTCTGTAGAATGTGCTGAATCTTGTGTGTGTGTGTCTGTGTCTGTGTCAGAATGTTGGTGTGTATAGCAGGCCCCACAGGTTACCGTGGTAACAGTCACCGCTGGGTGAGGTGCTGGATCTGCCTGTTAATGTCAGAGATTTGAGGGGAACAGCCACTCTTAAACAAGTGGCCCTCAGTTGATGACAATACCTCCAGGACACTTCAGACAAATGCCCGAAAAATGGTGAATATTTCGGAAAGTATAAATGATATGAAGAAGTTGATATATTTCCACCCATGTCCTAATTAAGTTGAATATTTGAAGTTTG
>NW_024673454.1:0-311 GCF_008729295.1 Plectropomus leopardus | reverse complement strand
AAAAGGCAAGGCTATAGTATGGCAACAATGTCAAAAAATGCCATGTCCCCAAAACAGCTGAAAACAGCTTAAAACAGCATAAAAGAGCGTGCCGAGGTATGCCCTAGCATAGAATGTTTCAAAAACGGCCAAGAACACCATAATAATGCAAGTTGAAAAAATGACCGAACAGGCAAGACTATAGTATGGCAAAAATGTCAAAAAATGACATGTCCCAAAACAGCCGAAAACACCTAAAAATAGCATAAAAGAGCATGCCGAGATACGCCATAGCATAGAATGTTGCAAAAACGTCCAATAATACCATAATA
>NW_024673453.1:0-543 GCF_008729295.1 Plectropomus leopardus | reverse complement strand
TTCAACTGTTTTTGGGACATGTCAAATTTTGACTTTTTTTTTCGCCACAGTATAGCCTTGGTGTTTTCGGTAATTTCAGACCAATTTTCAACATGCCATTGTTTGGCTTTGTTGGACGTTTATGCAACATTTTTTGCCATGGCGTGTCTCGGAACGCCATTTAATGTGGTTTTCAACTGTTTTTGGGACATGTCAAATTTTGACTTTTTTTTTCGGCATAGTATAGCCTTGGTGTTTTCGCTAATTTCGGAATATTTTTCGACATGCCGCATTTTGGTGTTTCTGGAGGTTTATGCAACATTGTATGCCATGGCGTGTCTCGGAACGCCATTTCATGTGGTTTTCAACTGTTTTTGGGACATGTCAAATTTTGACATTTTTCGCCATAGTATAGCCTTGGTGTTTTCAGTGTTTTCAGAAGATTCTTCGACATGCCGTATTTTGGTGTTTCTGTACGTTTATGCAACATTGTATGACATGGCGTGTCTCGGCACGCTATTTAATGTGGTTTTCAACTGTTTTTGGGAAATGACAAATTTTGAC
>NW_024673452.1:0-303 GCF_008729295.1 Plectropomus leopardus | reverse complement strand
ATAAATATCAAATATTCAATAAATTTCAGAATTGTAACCCTTTAAATGCCAGGTTTTTGTCATGATGCCACTATGTTTTTAGATGAAACAACAACACAGAAAATGAATTATTACTAATCTACCACATAATAAGTATATTATTA
This sequence comes from Plectropomus leopardus, assembly GCF_008729295.1. Taxonomy (NCBI): domain Eukaryota; kingdom Metazoa; phylum Chordata; class Actinopteri; order Perciformes; family Serranidae; genus Plectropomus; species Plectropomus leopardus. The sequence continues at coordinate 160 of NW_024673452.1, read as the reverse complement.
GCTGCTGACAGTCTGGGATATGTCAGTGTGTGAGTGTAGCTGCTGACAGTCTGGGATATGTCAGTGTGTGAGTGTAGCTGCTGACAGTCTGGGATCTGTCAGTGTGTGAGTGTAGCTGCTGACAGTCTGGGATATGTCAGTGTGTGAGTGTAGCTGCTGA
>NW_024673451.1:0-216 GCF_008729295.1 Plectropomus leopardus | reverse complement strand
TGGAGGTGCCATTATGGAAATGGGAATTAGATTTACACTGCTGCAGTGCGCATGCTCACACACACACGCACACACACTCACACACACACTTACATACACACATATACAGGGATTCCACTGTAATTTCCTCCCCCAGTGTGCCGGCAGCAGTGGTAATGTATTCATAACTAACCTAGTGACATGTATTTCTGTTCTGCGCACGGACACACGCACACA
>NW_024673450.1:0-217 GCF_008729295.1 Plectropomus leopardus | reverse complement strand
ACACAGTGTTGACGGAGTACTGTTTCCCCCTCCTGAGACGCCGGATGGTGGTCCAGAACCTCTTCGAAGCCGTCCGGAAGTCGTTTTCCATGGCCTCGCCGAACTCCTCCCATGCCCGGGTTTTCGCCTCGGCGACCGCCGCCGCCGCACTCCGCCGCCGCACTCCGCTTGGCCTGTCGATACCTGTCTGCTGCCTCCGGAGTCCCACAGGCCAAGA
>NW_024673449.1:0-227 GCF_008729295.1 Plectropomus leopardus | reverse complement strand
TTAATGTAAGACTATAATGTTAGATTTTGTATTTTCAAAGATAGCCCTGTGTGAGAGGCAGCCAGTCACAGCAGGTCCTGCTCATTTTTGGGCTTTTTCTCTCTTTCAATTTTGCTATCATAACTGATATTCAGACATCTGTAACAATGCAAATTATCTCGTTGTGGGACTAATTAAGAATTATCTTATCTTATCTTATCTTATCTTATCTTATCTTATCTTATCTT
>NW_024673448.1:0-544 GCF_008729295.1 Plectropomus leopardus | reverse complement strand
AAGCAAGGCTATAGTATGGCAAAAATGTCAAAAAATGACATTTCCCTAAAACAGCTAAAAACTGCTTAAATATACAATAACTATCGTGTTGATACATGCCATGTCATCAGATCTTGCAAACGTGACTAAAAAAACGCTAATTTGGCATGTCGAAAAAATGATGAAAAAAGCAAGGCTATAGTATGGCAAAAATGTCAAAAAGTGACATTTCCCCAAAACAGCTGGAAACTGCTTAAATATAAAATAAAGTCCGTGTTGATACATGCCATAGTATAAGATCTTGCAAACGTGACTAAAAAAACGCTAATTTTGCATGTCGAAAAAATGACCAAAAAAGCAAGGCTATAGTATGGCAAAAATATCAAAAAATGACATTTCCCAAAAAATGCTGAAAACTGCAAAAATATTCAATAACTATCCTGTTGATACATGCCATAGCATAAGATCTTGCAAATGTGACTAAAAACACGATAATTTGGCATGTCGAAAAAATGATGAAAAAAGCAAGGCTATAGTATGGCAAAAATGTCAAAAAATGACATTT
>NW_024673447.1:0-252 GCF_008729295.1 Plectropomus leopardus | reverse complement strand
CAGGAGGGAGGTGTCACGATCCCTGCCTTTCTCCTCCCTCCAGTACTTTTCCACTCACTCTCCCTCTGCTCACTCTACCTGCTGGCCATGCCCACCTACTCTGCCTGCTCTGCTCTCTCACCTCCCAGCTGCAGCTCATCAGTAATCAACCCAGGATATAAGCCTCCTCCACACACACACTCGTCGCCAGATTGTTCTTCCGCGTCATGCAAGACTTTCCAGCGTTTTCCTGCCTGATCTTCCAAAGCCGAC
>NW_024673446.1:0-239 GCF_008729295.1 Plectropomus leopardus | reverse complement strand
CATGTTTAAACTGTCCACATATGGAAACTATGTGACTGCTAGTAGCCTAATATGCAGTGATTTTATGAGCTATGTCAATCCCAGCTGGAACCTATAAAATTAACAAGACATTTCAAATAGGCATATTGGTGTTGTTGTTTTTGTTTGTGTGTGTGTGTGTGTGTTTTGTTTGGTTGTTTTTGGGGTTTTTTCCCCTTTTATCTCAAAATTTGGAAAAGTCTTCAATAAGTAATGATTTA
>NW_024673445.1:0-470 GCF_008729295.1 Plectropomus leopardus | reverse complement strand
AGCTACACTCACACACTGACATATCCCAGACTGTCAGCAGCTACACTCACACACTGACATATCCCAGACTGTGATAAAAAAAATAATAATTATAATTCTGCTTTGCATGTAGTATATTGAAATTAAAAAAATCATCTACAAACACAGCGACATCATGACAAAAACCTGACATTTAAAGGGTTAAAAGTCTGAAAATTAATGAATATTTGATATTTGTGATTAGGACTGATGTTGGTTAAAAAAATGAATGAAAGTAGAAAAATCATTTTAATGTAAAATATTTTTTAACCTGATTTTGAACATTTTAGTAAAAAATAATCATCTATAAATACTAACACACACTGACAGCATTAAAATTTTCCTGCATCACTATTATGCAAACAATGTCCTTTATTTCTTTAGACCTGAGTGTGTGTTGACCTGTGTGTGTGTGTGTGAATGTGTGTGTGTGTGTGTGTGTGTGTGTGTGT
>NW_024673444.1:0-1709 GCF_008729295.1 Plectropomus leopardus | reverse complement strand
TTTTTAAACTTTTGTTCTGATGCAAAAATTTTAATTTGTTATTGGATATTATATATATAAAAGTGTAAAGAGGTGTAAAGAGGCATGATAAGAAAATACTCAAGTAAAGTACAAATATCTCAAATTTGGACTTAGGTGCAGTACTTGAGTAAATGTACTTAGTTACATTACATCTCTGATGTTCTCATGTGAAGTAGCATCAAACATCTCTGCCTGTTAATCCTTTTGGAGCTCAGTGATCATCAGTAAACTCGGATGATGAGAGCGGCTGCGGCAGTTAATTAGACATGAATCGCTTGATGAAGTCGGCGTATGGACCGGAGTTGCTATGGCACTACATACTTAAAGGATTCCTCGCCGCTTTCTATCCGTCTCCTCACTTGTGATTCTGATGCCCACACAGCCTCGTGTTTTGATGTCCTTGAGGTGCCTGGCTTGTCTTCAAGCACAAAGCAGCCTGTGAGCATCTAATTTATCTCACGCTCGCTGCCTTGATCCTGAAGCTGCAGCATTTTCACACGACTGTAATAAATCAACAGCAAATTTCATTTCTAACGTGTTCTTGAACATGACCCCTGCGTGTGCGTACTGTACACGTCGACCCTCGTTTGAGTGAAAAGGTTGTGTTCAGGCTGTCAAGGTGAGACGGAGCAGGAGGTTAGAGCCCCTTTTTACACTCCCTGTTAACGGCACGAATATAGCACCATTATGCCGCCTCGCTGTTCTGCATTTACGGCACAATCACGGAATAGAGGGACAGAATTATCTCACCTTTAACCCTTTAATTCCTGGATTGACATCATTTTTCTTGTGCTGCGTTCAGGTGCCTTTCACAAGAATTTAACCCTCTGGAAACCTGCGAAAAATGGATTTCTGTTGGAAAACATGAGAAAAAATTAGAATGGCAAGGAGTGTCTGGCTAGAAACTTCTACTAAAATGAGAAAAAAAATCCCCAGAAAATTAGCTATAGGGGTGATTATTTGATATAATACAAAAACAGGGAATAATGCCTAAAAAAATAAATTTACGTATCGTTTTTGTTTCTTTTTTTTTTTTTACATTTTCTTGTAACTTCTAACATATTTCTTGCAAATGTTGTTTGGCTTATTTTCAGATCATTTCCTTGTAACTTTTTACTAATTTCTCGCAAATTTTTGGGCCATCTCTTGACAAGTTCTTCCTCCATTCTTTGAAAGCAAACCAATTTCCTTAGTTTTTAAAGGGTTAAAACCTGAGCACAGTGGCCTGATTTCTTTCGAGAAAATAAGAAGGCGGCAATAAGCTACGTGAAAGAAAATAACCAAAAATGAGCAAAAAATTTGTAAAAATTACAGGGAGGAAGGCAGAGGAAGACCCAGCAAAGTGGACACTTTGTGTTCTGACAAATAATTTGTGAACCAACTCACAGCGTGACCAGACAGACCAGCGTTACAGAGTCTGTCCACCAGGATGACACGATCAACTGTGTCAGAAGCTTTTGACAAGTCAAGAAAGAGAGCTGCAGTCCAGAGCTCCAATAATATCATTCACTTCTCTAACAGCAGCAGTTGTTGTGCTGTGCTTTCACCTAAAGTTGCACTGATGTAGTGATAAAATACCATTTGTGTCTAAAAAATATTTTTTTTGTTCACTAACAAGCTTCTCAAGTATTTGGCTAAAAAATATCCTAAAGTAGAGCTTCATAGTTATTAACAAAAAACAAACAAAC
>NW_024673443.1:0-904 GCF_008729295.1 Plectropomus leopardus | reverse complement strand
CATGTTATTGTATACAGTGTTGAAAAACCATCCATAAACAGCCCCCAAAACCCCTAAAATAGCATGTTGAAAAAATGACCAAAAAAGCAAGGCTATAGTATGGTGAAAATGTCAAAATTTGACATGTCGAAAAAACAACTGAAAACTACTTAGAATAGCATGTGGAGGCATGTTATTGTATACAGTGTTGAAAAAACATAAAAAAAAACAGCCCAAAAACCCATAAAATACAAGTTCAAAGAAAAGAACAAAACACAAGGCTATAGTATGGCTAAAATGTCAAAATTCTACATGTCCAAGAAAACCACTTAGCATAGCATGTAGATGCATGTTTTATCATACAGGTTTGAAAAACCATTCAAAAGCAGCCCAAAAACCCATAAAATAGCATGTTTAAAAAATGACCAAAAGAGCAAGGCTGTAGTACGGCTAAAATGTCAAAAATTTGACATGTCCAAAAAACACCTGAAAACCACTTAGTATAGCATGTAGAGGTGTGTGATTCTATACAGTGTTGAAAAACCATCCAAAAACAGCCCCAAAACCCATAAAATAGCATGTTGAAAAATGAACAAAAAAGCAAGGCTATAGTATGGCCAAAAATGTCAAAATTTTACATGTTCAAAAAACAGCTGAAAACCACTTAATATAGCAAGAAGAGGCACATGATTGTGTATAGTGTTGAAAAAACATCCAAAAACAGCCCAATAACCCCTAAAATAGCATGTTGAAAAAATGACCAAAAAAGCAAGGCTATAGTATGGCGAGAAATGTCAAAATATGACATGTCCAAAAAACACCTGAAAACTACTTAGTATAGCATGTAGAGGCATGTTATTGCATACAGTGTTGAAAAAACATCAAAAAACAGCCCAAAAACCCATAAAATACAAGTTCAAAAAAA
>NW_024673442.1:0-565 GCF_008729295.1 Plectropomus leopardus | reverse complement strand
TTATTATTATTTTTGTGTACAGACTTTTTGTGGTTCTTAATGTATCTCATTCTTTCCTTGAGATTTATGGGATTAACATTACCATCCTGGTTTTACGGCGTGTACCCACCAAACGCGATTAAAAATGATCGCACCTCAACATAACATACAAAGTCAATGCAAATACGTGATTTGACGCGTCATTTTGCCGGGCGACGCGATGGACGCGATTGCACGGCACGTTGGACGCGAAATTCGCGTTGCGTCCAACGCCTCGAGTTGAAATAATTGAACTTTTGCGGCGGCGCCGCGTGAAGACGCGCCACGACAGCCTATCAGCGTTGAGATCGTCATCGACGCGCTGACGTATGGACGTCCTGGTGTTCCCGCAGGCGACGCTGGGAACTTCTCCAGAGCAGGTGCAGTGCAGCGATCGTGGTTATCTCAGGCATGGTCAACGAGAGATTGAAATGGCGGAAGAAATGTTGTTGTTTGGGCGGGCTCGACGCACGGCGCGATTTCGTCGCGCGTCGAGTCCCATTTTGGGGTTTTTGTACGAGCGTCAAAACTGGAGCGTCCGGCGCGA
>NW_024673441.1:0-261 GCF_008729295.1 Plectropomus leopardus | reverse complement strand
TCGTAGAGACCTGTCATAGTATAGCATGCGGAAAAAAGCTCCAAAAGAGGCCAAAAACGTCATAATATAGCATGTCAAAAAACTGGCCGAAAATCGCATAGTATAGTATGGCAAAAAATCTCAAATTTCGACATGTCCAAAAGATGACTGAAAACTGCTTATTATAATTCGTAGAGAGGAATCATAGTACAGGATGTGGAAAAAAGGGCGAAAAGAGGCCAAAAACGTCATAATATAGCATGTTGAAAAAATGACCAAAAA
>NW_024673440.1:0-393 GCF_008729295.1 Plectropomus leopardus | reverse complement strand
CGGAATGCGGCGGTGGCGGTCGCCGAGGCGAAAACCCGGGCATGGGAGGAGTTCGGCGGGGCCATGGAAAACGACTTCCGGCCGGCTTCGAAGAGGTTCTGGACCACCATCCGGCATCTCAGGAGGGGGAAACAGTACTCCGTCACCACTGTGTATGGTGGCGACGGGGGGCTGCTGACCTCGACTCGGGATGTTGTGGATCGGTGGAAGGAATACTTCGAAGACCTCCTCAATCCCACCGACACGCCTTCCGTTGGGGAAGCAGGGTCTGGGGACCCGGGGGTGGGCTCCTCTATCTCTGGGGCTGAGGTTACCGAGGTGGTCAAAAAGCTCCTCGGTGGCAGGGCCCCGGGGGTGGACGAGTTCCGCCCGGAGTTCCTCAAGGCCCTGGAT
>NW_024673439.1:0-400 GCF_008729295.1 Plectropomus leopardus | reverse complement strand
ACTATAGTAAGGCAAAAATGTCAAAATTTGGCATGTCCCAAAAACTGTTGAAAACAGCTTAAAACAAGTTAGAATAGCCCCCAAAGACACGCTATGGCAAAGAAAGTTGCAAAAAGAACCAAAAACAGCATAATTTGGCATGTCAAAAAAATAACCAAAAATCCAAGACTATAGTAAGGCAAAAACATCAAAATTTGGCACGTCCCAAAAACTGTTGAAAACAGCTTAAAACAGCTAAGAGTAGCCTGCCAAGACACGCCATGGCAAAGAAAGTTGCAAAAAGAACCAAAAACAGCATAATTTGGCATGTCGAAAAACCCACCAAAAATCCAAGACTATAGTAAGGCAAAAACGTCAAAATTTGGCACGTCCCAAAAACTGTTGAAAACAGCTTAAAACA
>NW_024673438.1:0-469 GCF_008729295.1 Plectropomus leopardus | reverse complement strand
GCACAGATCGGGGGGGCCATTCCTCCCGATCACGCCCGTCCAGGTCTCACTGTCGTTGCCAACATGAGCGTTGAAGTCCCCCAGCAAAATGAGGGAGTCCCCAGAAGGAGCACTCTCCAGCACCCCCTCTAAGGACTCCAAAAAGAGTGAATACTCTGAACCAGTCACAACTCCAGAGTGGAAGAGAGTCCATCCCCTCTCGAGAAGACTAGTTCCGGTCCCATGTCACCTCTTCGGGCTGTGCCCGGCCGGGCCCCATGGGTAAAGGCCCGGCTACCAGGCGCTCACCATCAAGCCCCACCCCCAGGCCTGGCTCCAGCGGGGGGGCCCCGGTGACCCACATCCGGACGAGGGAAACTCTGGACCATTTGTTTTCTTCATCATAGGGGTCTTGTGAGCTACACTTTGTCTGGTCCCTCCCCTAGGATCTGTTTGCCATGGGTGACCCTACCAGGGGCATAAAGCCCCC
>NW_024673437.1:0-218 GCF_008729295.1 Plectropomus leopardus | reverse complement strand
ATAGTGCTATGACTTTTTTGTGCCATTTTGGACAACATACTATACTATGATGTTTTAATGCCAATTTGGACAACATACTGTACTATAATTTCTTTTGTATTTTCGTGCCATTTTTGATGACATACTATACTATGGTGTTTTTTATTTATTTTTGTGCCATTTTGGACGACCACATCATCTGCAAAGAGCAGAGACCCAATCCTGAGGTCACCAAACCG
>NW_024673436.1:0-462 GCF_008729295.1 Plectropomus leopardus | reverse complement strand
TGCGATTTTTGGTCGTTTTTTGGGCATGCTAAAATATGATGTTATTGGTTGTTTTAAGTCCTTTCTTCAATATACTACACTATAACGTGGTTCGGTATGCTATTTTATGTTGTTTTCAGGCCTTTTTTTGACATGTCATGTTTTGACATTTTCACCATACTATAGCATGCGATTTTTGGTCATTTATTTGACATGCTAAAACATGATGTTTTTGGTTGTTTTTAGTCCTTTCATCCACATGCAACACTATAACGTGTTTTAATGAGCCATTCTATATTGTTTTCAGGCCATTTTTTGATATGTCACATTTTGACATTTTCACCATGCTATAGCATGCGATTTTTGGTCGTTTTTTGGGCATGCTAAAATATGATGTTTTTGGTTGTTTTTAGTCCTTTCTTCAATATACTACACTATATCGTGGTTCAGTATGCTATTTTATGTTGTTTTCAGACCTTTTTT
>NW_024673435.1:0-367 GCF_008729295.1 Plectropomus leopardus | reverse complement strand
AGCATAAAATAGCGTGCTAAAACACGCCATAGCATAGAATGTTGCGAAAAAGGCAGAAAACGCCATGATTTAGCATGTTGAAAAAATGACCAGAAAGCAAGGCTATAGTAAGGTAAAAATGTCAAAAATGACACATCCCAAAAACAGTTTAAAACACCTCAAAACAGCATAAAATAGCGTTGTAAAACACGCCATAGCATAGAATGTTGGGGAAAAGGCAGAAAACGCCATGATGTAGCATGTTGAAAAAATGACCAGAAAGCAAGGCTATAGTAAGGCAAAAGTGTCAAAAATGACACGTCCCAAAAACATCCTAAAACACCTCAAAACAGCATAAAATAGCGTACTAAAACACGCCATAGCATAG
>NW_024673434.1:0-422 GCF_008729295.1 Plectropomus leopardus | reverse complement strand
AACCTTCAAAATATCAAAAATATGACGTCCAAAAAATGACCAAAAAAGAAAGCAAGACTATAGAAAGGCAAAAATGCAAAAAATGTAATGTCCCAAAAACTGCTGAAAATTGCTAAAACCTGCATAAAATAGCGTGCCGAAGCACGCCATGGTTTAGAATTTTGTTTAAACCTTCAAAATTTCAAAAATATGACATATCAAAAAATGACCAAAAAAAAGCAAGACTATAGTAAGGCAAAAATGCAAAAAATGTCATTTCCCAAAAACTGCTGAAAACTGCTCAAACCTGCATAAAATAGCGTGCCGAAACACGCCATGGTTTAGAATTTTGTTTAAACGTTTGAAATCACAAAAATATGACATGTCAAAAAAATGACCAAAAGAAAAAAAGCAAGACTATAGTAAGGCAAAAATGCAAAAAA
>NW_024673433.1:0-1004 GCF_008729295.1 Plectropomus leopardus | reverse complement strand
CATTAGGGTCTTAGCTAGGACCTCTGTCAGAGGGTGCAGGGGATCCTCCACTTCACATTTTTTTTGATAATCAGTCTCTTTATTGGTGCTGTTTTATCACTCTGAAACATTATGTTTACTGAAAGTCCAAAACAATCCCAGTGTGAATCACTTTTTTTTTCTTATGAGGTAGAAGATGGCTGAGGGGCCACACCAGCACCCTGTCGGGGGTCAGATTTGACCTGCGGGGCCTAAGTTGAGTATCACCGTCTTCAGGTTAGTGAGGAATATGTGTCTTGTGATTAAGGTGATGCTGTGCACTCAGGTCCAAACCACAGACATGACTGTGATGACTTTTTAACAATTTGAGGTGTTGTCATTCGCCCGGAAATGTTGTTGAAAACATAAAATATCAACTTGGATTGAATTTTTGGAATAACATTCCCGTCATCCAGGCCTGATGCATGTGACTGCATGTTTTGAGTGTCATGTCACTGTGACACTGTGGTGGTGTTTTCAGCTGTGAGGAAAAATCTTTAGCTCGAGAGTTTGTTGTTATATTACAAATAACCATCACTGTACTCAAGATGCTACAATAATTCAATTTCTCATGTGGAGATTTGAGGGCTGCAAAAAAGTTTAACATTCTTTAACTATAAATTCTGCCTTTTTATTTTACAGCCATTTGCCAGAATAAATGTTGGTATTGTAGGTTTCTGCAAACCACAGCTACATTACATTTGCACATTTATGTAGCGCATATGTTGCAACTTTATTTCACTCTCTGACACCTGAGCAAACTCATATTATTTTTTTTAAAGAGGGAAGAATTATTAGAAAATTGTCCCCAAAAAAGGAAAAAAAAATATACAAAGATTTATTCTATTTATTTATTTCTATTTTAAGCACTGTTTTAGGTCTTTTTTGTGCTTAATTTCAGGTTATTTTTTATAGCTTTTAATTTTTGGTCCATGTCTTGTAAAGTTTCTTATTGCTTTCTCTTCATGTTTTTTTTTTTTTTTTTT
>NW_024673432.1:0-207 GCF_008729295.1 Plectropomus leopardus | reverse complement strand
TACTTCGAAGACCTCCTCAATCCCACCGACACGCCTTCCGTTGGGGAAGCAGGGTCTGGGGACCCGGGGGTGGGCTCCTCTATCTCTGGGGCTGAGGTTACCGAGGTGGTCAAAAAGCTCCTCGGTGGCAGGGCCCCGGGGGTGGACGAGTTCCGCCCGGAGTTCCTCAAGGCCCTGGATGTTGTGGGGCTGTCGCGGCTGACACGA
>NW_024673431.1:0-271 GCF_008729295.1 Plectropomus leopardus | reverse complement strand
TGTGTGTGTGTGTGTGTGTGTGTGTGTGTGTGTGTGTGTGTGTGTGTCTGTGTGTGTTTGTGTGTGGAAGCGCAGCATTCACATGTTCACATTTGCATTTTTGAGTCCATTTAAAGACTCAAAGGTTCTCTTTTTTTCTTCCTTTCTCTCTCTCGCCCCCTCCTTCATCCTGGTGAGCTTCCCTCTGTCTCTGTTCCTTGGTGGCTGTCAGCCCAGCAGACAAGCCCTGCTGGCGCTCAGACAGGGACGGACCCAACCTCTCCAATTACCC
>NW_024673430.1:0-323 GCF_008729295.1 Plectropomus leopardus | reverse complement strand
AAATGAATCATAGTACAGCATGTTGAGTCTGTTTATAGTATTTCTGCTGAAAAAACTGTCCAAAAAGTCCATATTTTGAGCGTTTTAAGCCAAAGTACAGTTTTGCAAAAAAAGTCATAATGTAGCCCAGGGAAAATTGTCAAAAAAGTCATGTCTCTGAATGTTGAAATGAATCATAGTACAGCATTTTGAGGCCATTTATAGTATAGCCCAGTGAAAAAACTGCCCAAAAAGTCAATTATTTGAGTGTTTTAAACCAAAGTACAGTTTTGCAAAAAAAAAAGTCATACTATAGCCCAGGGAAAATTGTCAAAAAAGTCATG
>NW_024673429.1:0-257 GCF_008729295.1 Plectropomus leopardus | reverse complement strand
CAAAACATCCCATAGCATAGAAATTTGCAAAGGACCAAGGACACCATATTTCACCGACATTTCCAAAAAACTGCTGAAAACCCAATAAAACCTCATAAAATAGCATACCAAAACACGTCATAGCAAAGGATTTTGCAAAAACAGCCAAAAAACATCATAATACAGCATGTTGAAAAAATGACCAAAAAGCAAGGCTATAGTATGGCAAAAATGTCAAAATATGACATTTCCAAAAAACTGCTGCAAACCACAGAAAA
>NW_024673428.1:0-420 GCF_008729295.1 Plectropomus leopardus | reverse complement strand
GTCGAAAAAATGACCAAAAAAGGAAGGCTATAGTAAGGCAAAAACGTCAAAAAATGACATGTCCCAAAAACTGCTAAAAACAACTCAAAACTGCATAAAATAGCGTGCCAAAACACGCCATAACTACAAATGTTGAAAAAATGGTAAAAAACACGATAAAATGTCATGTCGAACAAATGACCAAAGAAAGCAAGGCTATAGTAAGGCAAAAACATCAAAATATGACATATCCCAAAAACTGCCCAAAACAGCTTAAAACTGCATAAACTAGCATGCCGAAACACGACATAGCAAAGAATGTTGTAAAAAGGGCCAAAAACACGATACAATGGCATGTCGAAAAAATGACCAAAAAAGCAAGGCTATAGTAAGGCAAAAACGTCAAAAAATGACATGTCCAAAAAACTGCCGAAGACAGCC
>NW_024673427.1:0-372 GCF_008729295.1 Plectropomus leopardus | reverse complement strand
TCGAAAAAATGACCCAGAAAGCAAGGCTATAGTATGGCGAAAATGTCAAAAAATAACATATCTGAAAAATAGCAGAAAACAGATGAAAACTGCTCAGAATCGCGTGCTGAGTCATGCCGTAGCATAAACCATTGCAAAAACAACCAAAAACACCGTGATATGGCATGTCGAAAAAATGACCCAAAAAGCAAGGCTATAGTATGGCGAAAATGTCAAAAAATGACATATCTGAAAAATAGCAGAAAACAGATGAAAACTGCTTAGAATAGCGTGCTAAGACATGCCATAGCATAAACCATTGCAAAAACAACTAAAAACACCATAATATGGCATGTCGAAAAAATGACCCAAAAAGCAAGGCTATAGTATGGC
>NW_024673426.1:0-497 GCF_008729295.1 Plectropomus leopardus | reverse complement strand
ATCTGCCCTGCCCATCACTCCCATCATCACGAAACCAGTGCACCCTGATGAAGCGGTTGTTGAGTATATTAACAAATTGTTGTTAAGAGTCTACACATGCACACACACCAACACACACCAGCTGGAGTTCATCTCCTCACAGCTCACACTCTGCCTTTTTATTTACTACTCTACTTCACTTGTTTTAACAGTTGATAACTATGATTTTGTATTTATATATTGCTTTTAATTGTTGCTTTAATGACCCTGAAGAAACTTAAATTACATATACAGCAAATCTATGCACACAAACACACAATATGAATAAACAGGTTAAGAAAAAAAAGAACCACAGAAACAAATACAAACACCAAACACCAACGTATATCTCTGAGAAAATTAAAGCTGCCTTCATTCTCAAGTCACAAGGCATCATCATCTTACCCCACATCCTAAACATAATCAAAAGGATCAGTTAATCGGAGTTTGTATTGAATAAGCAGTTTAGAAAAAAAAGA
>NW_024673425.1:0-249 GCF_008729295.1 Plectropomus leopardus | reverse complement strand
TATGGCATGTCGAAAAAATGACCCAAAAAGCAAGGCTATAGTATGGCAAAAATGGCAAAAAATTACATGTTCCAAAAACAGCTGAAAGCAGCTGAAACATGCTTAGAATAGCGTGCTAAGACATGCCATAGCATGAACCGTTGCAAAAACAACCAAAAACACCGTAATATGGTATGTCGAAAAAATGACCCAAAAAGCAAGGCTATAGTATGGCGAAAATGTCAAAAAATGACATATCTGAAAAATAGC
>NW_024673424.1:0-439 GCF_008729295.1 Plectropomus leopardus | reverse complement strand
CCATAGCAATAAAACGTGCAATTATGGCCAAAAACAACAAAATCTAGGATGTCAAAAATCTGACCAAAAAAGCAAGGCTATAGTATGGCAAAAATGTCAAAATTTGACCCGTCCTAAAAACAGTTGAAAGTACATCAAAACAGCATAAAATAGCGTGCTTAGGCACGCCATAGCAATAAAACGTGCAATTATGGCCAAAAACAACAAAATCTAGCATGTCAAAAATTTTGATGAAAACAGCAAGGCTATAGTATGGCAAAAATGTCAAAATTTGATTCGTCCCAAAAACAGTTGAAAGCACCTCAAAACAGCATAAAATAGCGTGCTTAGGCACGCCATAGCAATAAAACGTGCAATTATGGCCAAAAACAACAAAATCTAGCATGTCAAAAATCTGACCAAAAAAGCAAGGCTATAGTATGGCAAAAATGTCAAAATT
>NW_024673423.1:0-218 GCF_008729295.1 Plectropomus leopardus | reverse complement strand
TATAGTAAGGCAAAAATGTCAAAATTTGACATTTCTCAAAAACAACTAAAAACTAGTCAAAACAGCTTAGAATAACTTGCCAAGACACACCATAGCAAAGAAAGATGCAAAAACGGCCAAAAACATCATAATTTCCCATGTCGAAAAAATGACCAAAAATGATCAGAAATGCAAGGCTATAGTAAGGCAAAAATTTCAAAATTTGACATTTCTCAAAA
>NW_024673422.1:0-1034 GCF_008729295.1 Plectropomus leopardus | reverse complement strand
TTGAAAAATAGAAAAATACAAACAAAGTAACAGCAGAATGGAGACTCAGGCAGAACAGAGGAACACTTTAGGACACCCTGCCTTGGTGTACCCGACTGCCCGAAGAGACGACAGTAAGGTAAGCGTCAAAAGTCCTGCTGCGTGATTTCTCTCTTTGTCATTCGGTGAAATTTTGTGGTGCTGACGCTGTTATCAAAGGTCTGTCTTCAGAGCGTTTCGCCTGAAAATACTTTTTCGGACAGGTGTTGGAAACATACCAGGGGTTTAAGTGAAAAAATTTCTGCAGAAAGGGCTCCGCCTTGAAGGCAAACGTCTCTCATGTGCGGTGCCAACAAAAAAAAGTGAGAGCAGGAAGAGAAATACCAGTCATGTGAGGTGGAGGGTTAGAAAGGCAAATGGCGGCTGACTGGAGAAAGAAAAACAAAACTTTGACACCAATCGAAAAAGTCAAATGAAGGGGATTATTTTAACATCTGTTGCAATGTGACGCATTTCTCATTCAGCTATGGGTAAAATAAACACCCCTCCTGACAATGTCTCAGTGGAACAATATTTCGCTCTGGAGACTGTTAGAGTTGTATGTTCATCCTTGTTAAGGTGTGTTTGGAGGAACTGGTTTAGATTTCCTTGTCGTTACTGTTCCTGTCAGGGCCGGACCTACCACAAAAGTCTGTCTTTAGAGCGTTTCGTCTGAAAATACTTTTTCGGACAGGTGTAAACATACCAGGGGTTTAAGTGAAAAAAATTCTGCAGAAAGGGCTCCGCCTTGAAGGCAAACGTCTCTAATGTGCGGTGCCAACAAAAAACAGCGAGAGCAGGAAGAGAAATACCAGTCATGTGAGGTGGAGGGTTAGAAAGGCAAATGGCGACTGACTGGAGAAAGAAAAACAAAACTTTGACACCAATCGAAAAAGTCAAATGAAGGGGATTATTTTAACATCTGTTGCAATGTGACGCATTTCTCATTCAGCTATGGGTAAAATAAACACCCCTCCTGACAATGTCTCAGTGGAACAATATTTCGCTCTGGAGAC
>NW_024673421.1:0-255 GCF_008729295.1 Plectropomus leopardus | reverse complement strand
TCCATAAAATATTATGTCGAAAAAATGACCAAAGAAGCAAGGCTATAGTATGGCAAAAAAAGTCGAAATTTGCCATGTCCCAAAAACAGCTGAAAAGTACTTAGAATAGCACGTAGAGCCATGTTTTAGTGCACAGTGTTGAAACAACATCTAAACACGGCCAAAAACCCCATAAAATAGCATGTCCAAAAAATGGCGACGGAAGCAAGGCTATAGTATGGCAAAAATGTCGAAATTTGCCATGTCCCAAAAACA
>NW_024673419.1:0-248 GCF_008729295.1 Plectropomus leopardus | reverse complement strand
AAAACCACATCAAATAGCATGCCGAGACACCCAACAGCATAGGATGTCGCAAAAACAGCCAAAAACACCATAGTATTGCATGTTGAAAAAAAGCCAGAAAAGGCTATACTATAGTATGGAGAAAAATATCAAAATATGACATTACTTAAAACAGATGAAAACCAAATAAAACCACATCAAATAGCATGCCCAAACACACCATAGCATAGGATGTTGCAAAAACAGCCAAAAAACCCCATAAAATACCA
>NW_024673418.1:0-242 GCF_008729295.1 Plectropomus leopardus | reverse complement strand
ACAACAAAAAGGCTACTTTGCATGCAGGATATTTAAAAATAATTACCACGGCAAAATTAGTTTTAAGTTGGATATTCGATAGACATTCGCTCCCGATCCAGCAGCGTCGCTTTAAACGGTTTGAATTTTAGCTTATAAAAAATAGTGACAAAAACCTGGCATTTAAAGGGTTAAAATTATGAAACATGATTAATATTTGATATTTATGATTAGGACTGATGTTGGTAAAAAAAAAAAAAAAA
>NW_024673417.1:0-242 GCF_008729295.1 Plectropomus leopardus | reverse complement strand
AACCTGAGGGCTTTTACTACCATCACAGACACACACACACACACACAAAATCTACAGATTTGCTATTACATGCAGAGACATCTCAGGCTTCATATGCAAAATATAAAATCTCATACTTTCCGTTAGTATCACTATAATTTCATAGGGTCTTGACTTGACCCTTGTTTGTAAGCTAAAGCCTGTGGGTATACAACACTGGCCTCATGCCACAGGTGGAAAGGACACCGCTGAGGAATGCCTGT
>NW_024673416.1:0-233 GCF_008729295.1 Plectropomus leopardus | reverse complement strand
GTGTGTGTGTGGCTGCAGACCTAAAGTTTAACTCAAGTGATTTTAATGATTAACATGTAACCTCGGACACTTCGTCTCCGTCCGTCTCTGCAGCAGCTTCACTTTAAAATAACTTTATTAACACATGCAGTGGAGACGAGCGAACAGACTGCTGACGTGGAGCTTTAACATCCAAACACCTACACACACACATCTGCACACACATCTACACACAACATCTACACACACACACA
>NW_024673415.1:0-279 GCF_008729295.1 Plectropomus leopardus | reverse complement strand
TCTCTCTCTCTCTCACACACACACACACACACACACACACACACACACACACACACACTTACACTTCCTCTGCAGGTGTTATGAGGGGTTGAAAGGGAGAAAACAATTAAGTGTTCCTGTATGTTGACAAAACTTATCAACACAAAGAGCGTAACTGTGTGTCTGTATGTGTGTGTGTGAGTGCTTTTGTGAATATGTGTGTGTGTGTGTGTGTGTGTGTGTGTGTGTGTGCGCAGAGCGTCACCTGTTTAATTTGACCTGGTAATGAAGGGCTGTCCT
>NW_024673414.1:0-345 GCF_008729295.1 Plectropomus leopardus | reverse complement strand
CATTCATTCTGCGTTTGCCTTCACTGCACTTTTGCTGCTTCGTGGACACACAAAAACCTCTTAATTGAGAAGGGGACACAGACTGAGGGGACACAGACTAAAGGGACACAAGATAAGGGGACACTGACTGAGGGAGGGGGGCTCTGTTTGTTGTCCAGTTTCCTCCTCAGAGGATAACTGTCCCTCACTGATGACCTCATCGCTCCACTGCCCAGTCCCCATGGTGATTATCATATAACACCCCCAACCACACACACACACACACACACACACACACACTCATACACTGAGACACACACACTGAGACACACACACACTCATACACTGAGACACACACACACACAC
>NW_024673413.1:0-396 GCF_008729295.1 Plectropomus leopardus | reverse complement strand
TGTGTGTGTATGTGTGTGTTTGTGTGTGTGTGTGTGTGTGTGTGTGTGTGTGTGTGTGTGTGTGTGTGTGTGTGTGTGTGTGTGTGTGTTAGTTACAGAGTCAGACACAGTGGCATCCCAGAATTGACATTTGCCATTTAGGTGAGTGAAAAATAAATCTTTTCCTCGACTCTGTGAGAAAGATTTTCTATTTCAGAGGCGAACTGTAAACCTGCACCTCGATGTTTCTCAGCAAAAGTTTCAAACGCTGCTTTTTCTTTCAGTTTGATTCAATCAAAACGTTTCTGCAGAGTCCTTTAAAATTATACACAGATGTTACCCAGCTGATCATTATGATGTCACGTTTAAAAAGTGTAGGTTGTTCACTCTAATAACACTACTCTAATAACGCAATGG
>NW_024673412.1:0-237 GCF_008729295.1 Plectropomus leopardus | reverse complement strand
TGTGTGTGTGTGTGTGTGTGTGTGTGTGTGTAATCAGGCGTTGACAGAACAATGCTTCATTTAGTCTTTATCTTAATTAAACACTCTCTCAGTTAATCTGCTGCTTTTCATTACAAACTTCCTCAATTAACCCCGCCCCCTCAATCCTCCACCGCTCCGCCGCTGCATCCGACTCTCCATCCATCATCCATCCAACTGTCCATCCATCCATCCATCCATCAGCTTGGGGGGCGGAGT
>NW_024673411.1:0-1214 GCF_008729295.1 Plectropomus leopardus | reverse complement strand
TTTTTTTTTAAAAATAGTTCTTTGGTTCTTGTGGTTTAAGTAAAATCAACTGAATGATTGAATCGTGGAGAATCTTACCAAGCGTACATTGTGAGTAACATTTCCATATTGACAAATGTTTACAAATATATACATATTTATATATGTAAGCATATAACTAACTCCAGCAGTTAGCAACAACAACCCTGTTTTATACATCCAAAGAAATTGTATAAAAATAAAGTGCACAGGACGAGGCTTTTATTTGAAGTTTTAGGGTGTGTTGATTTGAAGTGGTTCTTGTCAAATAAACTTGTTATTAAATAAAATAAATTAAATTTAAGGGACAGACGCTCACCTGGGGGGTCTCACAGATAAAGCTGTAGCCTTTCAGCAGAGTGCTGATGGTCATCTCGAAGTAGCCGCCCTCGCTGTGGTAATCTGTGATGCGGCTGAACGGGTGCATGATCAGCCGCTCCTGAAGGGTTTGATCAAGATACATTAAAGGGGCAGTTCAACCCAAAATCAACAATACACAATCCTCCTTTTACCTGTAGCGCTGTTTTGGTGTGAGCTGCCGAGTGTTCGAGATATTGATGGTAGAGACGAGATAATGGAACTACACGGCACTCGGCTTATGCACCAAAATAAATAAATCAATATACATTTTAAAAACTCAATGCAATGTCTCTTTCCAGAAATCAAGATAACCCTCAGACTTTTTGTGAGCAGTTTCATGCATGAACTATTTTCTTCTGGCCGCTCTACACACACCGGCCGAATCACTGTGGATTATTAAGAGTTACCGGGTCATGATCTCTGGGAGGAAACATCGCTTTTTGCTTTTTCAAATGTATTTTTTGCACTAGTTCTATGGCCCCGATATCTCCAACACATCTCGCACCAAAACAATCCAGATTAACCCTTTTAATCCTGGAGCGACGCCAGTTTTCTTGCTGTGCTTTTCAAATGCGTTTGCACCTTTAAAGCCTAAACAATTTGGTTTGATTTCTCTAAATAAGATGGCTAAAAAGCCAACAAGCAACTCAGTAAGAAACATCCCACAAACTGAAATGTAATTAGGAAAAGGTGACAAGAAAGTTATTTGAGAAATATGGAATTAATGTGGAGAAGTTAATTATTAGAGGTTAATCATAATTTAAAAAATAGGGAAAGGTGTCCATAAAACAATATTTATAATAATAATCATCATCATTATTATTATTATTATTATG
>NW_024673410.1:0-369 GCF_008729295.1 Plectropomus leopardus | reverse complement strand
CAAAACAAAGAGGGCATGTTCTACAAAATGGTGCAACAGATGAGCCAGGCTGAAGCAGCAGCCCTGCTGGAATTACCCAGACAGGTAAGGTGTTGTTATCATTCAAACAAATACAGTTGAACTTGACTTTTCACTTTCCAAAGCAACACACAAGTCTTGACAGCCTGGGTCAACTGCTGCACAACAAACATCAGTAAGATATTCAAAACTTCAACATTGTCAAAATTAGCAGACTTTTCCTCCAAGTTTGTTATTTGACAGTTTTTCTTTATTTTTTCCTTTTTACAGGAATTTTGATTTTTCAGAAACTTTACATGAATGCAGAGGGAAGTAAGAGACAATGAATGGTTCTCACTTAGAAATCAGATT
>NW_024673409.1:0-219 GCF_008729295.1 Plectropomus leopardus | reverse complement strand
AAAGGCAATAGTATAGTATGTCGAAAAATGTCAAATTTTGACAAGTCCCAAAAATGGTTGAAAACGACTTATTATAGCTTGCAGAGAAGCGTCATAGTATACAAAGTGGAAATAAATGCCAAATAAGGCAAAAAAAACATCATAATTACGCATGTCAAAAAAATTATGAAAAAAGGCAATAGTATAGTATGTCGAAAAATGTCAAATTTTGACATGTCC
>NW_024673408.1:0-507 GCF_008729295.1 Plectropomus leopardus | reverse complement strand
AGTACATGAGTAACATTTGCTGATGATTATACTATCCCACTTTGACATATACAGTGAGGATTATGAGCAGATTTTCACTTTGCATGTCTTTTAGTGAAAAGGGCCTGTTTCCAGCATACCAGCGCTGTATAAGCGCCAAAAGCGGATTCTAAGAGCGTTTTTCATCCAAGCTGCCTCTCTTGCCCACAGTGACTGAGTGTCATGGTTCCTGCATTCTCCTCCTCCCCCTCTCTGCCAGTTACTTTCCACTCACCTTCCTCTGACCTGCTCTACCTTCAAGCCACGCCCACTGCTGCAGCCTGCTCTCCCCACAGCTGCAGCTCATCACCAATCAACCCGGTATTTAAGACACTCCTGTTCACACACTCATTGCCAGATCGTCCTCTGCAGTATGCATGTCTTTCCAGCGCTTTCCTACCAGATCCTCCGTTGCCGACTCTGCCTGTTCCCGACCTGCTCTCCTCGCATGACTCCTCGTGTACCTACCTGCCTTCTGTCCCCGACCAC
>NW_024673407.1:0-229 GCF_008729295.1 Plectropomus leopardus | reverse complement strand
TGTAATGTTTTGGGGGCCTGGGGCCACAAGCACATGAGCTTATTTTCTATTTTTTAATGTTGGCAGGCTGTTGGCAGCTATAGGAGAAGTAGGCCGACTCAGACGTTTTTAAAATGTCAGTTTGAATGGGTTTCAATGGAGCATTTTTTGACCTGAACAGTCTGAATGTAACTATTTAGTTTCCACAGTTTATTTTAGACTTATTGTAGGAGCTGAGCTGGAAATTCAC
>NW_024673406.1:0-209 GCF_008729295.1 Plectropomus leopardus | reverse complement strand
TAACACTCCTCTCCCCAGCAGCCTTTCAGACTGCAGATGGGCCGTTACACAGGCTTTAGTAATGTTAATGTGGGTGACATGAAGGCCACAGAATGTAATGTATCAAATATGATACAAATAGCATGATAGGGTTAATAAAGACACCAGTCCCCTGAAACGTGATTTGTTATTAGTCTTTGCATTAAAATTCAAGGCTTGGCTTTAGGTGA
>NW_024673405.1:0-428 GCF_008729295.1 Plectropomus leopardus | reverse complement strand
GGTTACGGCCAGGATCCAGGGAAACTACGAAACAAGGGAGCAGGAATGCTCCCGAGAGGATTAGGGTAGTGCAGTTCAACAGACCCAGGCTCCGTAATCGTGAGCCCCAGGTAGTGAGAGTACCACATGGCTATCACAGATGTAAGGCTGAGCTAAACTACTGAGGCTAAGCTAAGCTTGCAAACGGCAATGCAGTTAACAGACATGCATGATTTTCAGATGGCGGCATTGAGAGAAGGAAAAGGAGCTCAGTGTGTCATAGAAAGTCCCCCGGCAGGTTAAACCTATGTCATCCTAACTACGGGCTGGTTCAGGCAACCTGAGCCAGCCCTAATTATAAGCTTTATCAAAGAGGAAGGTCGTAAGTCTACCCTTAAAAGTTGAAACAGTGTCTGCCTCCCTGACTGAAACTGGAAGATGGTTCCATA
>NW_024673404.1:0-293 GCF_008729295.1 Plectropomus leopardus | reverse complement strand
CGATGCTAAACGCCATATTGGTTTCCCATGGTTCCTTTGGAGAGAGGTCAGAGGTTTGTTTCTTGTCCACCAATCGGAAGATGACTCGACACTTTGTATCCGCTTACGTATGTCAAACGTCATCAGGAGCAAACTGCACTGTGATTGGCCTAATCCTGCTGTATCTATCGCTCTGTGTTATTGGCAGCGCCTCGTGCATTACAATAAACTCTTGTAGCCCCGATAATAATAATAATAATACTGATGATGATGATGATGATGATGATGATGATGATGATGATGATGATGATGAT
>NW_024673403.1:0-336 GCF_008729295.1 Plectropomus leopardus | reverse complement strand
TTGTGATTCCTTTTAGTCTATATCTCAATACACAATATATATCTTGACATTTTGAAATCTCCTGAAAGCACTTCATTAATGCTAGAACCGGGAGACAGAATTTTACATTTCTTTTCTCTTTTTTTTATTAACAAAATTCCCTCTTTGATGTGACAATATTGTAGGAATGACTATTGGTAGTCATTTTGTGATAAATAATCACTAATAACGTAGATGTAATGACTAAGAGGGTAAAGACAAGTAATAAAACAAGTAGAACTATCTGATAATTCTACAATTCTACAATTTCATTTAGCAGACGCTTTTATCCAAAGCGACGTACAACACAAGCAAGAA
>NW_024673402.1:0-344 GCF_008729295.1 Plectropomus leopardus | reverse complement strand
ACGACTGCAACAAAGATGAGAGAGGCGAGGTCAAGATAAATCACCCCGCGTTTTATGCGGTTCGGCTGGTCCGGCTGGCGAATGTAAATTGGTAATTAAATTTTAATTAAATGTCGTACAAGCGCATTCTGTGTCACGTTATTTATGTATTTATGAATTTATTTAATAATTAGGAAATTCGGTCTTTGCTGACAATTTTTCGAGTGGAATTGAGTTGATTTGATTTATTTAGCACATATTAAAAACGACAAAAAATATAAAATTGTTTTTAAAATGATGATAATAATAATTATTTATATGAGTGATGTCGATCCAGGTATATACATATATATAGACACACACAT
>NW_024673400.1:0-1054 GCF_008729295.1 Plectropomus leopardus | reverse complement strand
CATAATAATAATAATAATAATGATGATGATTATTATTATAAATATTGTTTTATGGACACCTTTCCCTATTTTTTAAATTATGATTAACCTCTAATAATTAACTTCTCCACATTAATTCCATATTTCTCAAATAACTTTCTTGTCACCTATTCCTAATTACATTTCAGTTTGTGGGATGTTTCTTACTGAGTTGCTTGTTGGCTTTTTAGCCATCTTATTTAGAGAAAACAAACCAAATTGCTCAGGCTTTAAAGGTGCAAACGCATGTGAAATGCACAGCAAGAAAACTGGCGTCGCTCCAGGATTAAAAGGGTTAATCAGGATTGTTTTGGTGCAAGATGTGTTGGAGATATCGGGGCCGTAGAACTAGTGCAAAAAATACATTTGAAAAAGCAAAAAGCGATGTTTCCTCCCAGAGATCATGACCCGGTAGCTCTTAATAATCCACAGTGATTCGGCTGGTGTGTGTAGAGCGGCCAGAAGAAAATAGTTCCTGCATGAAACTGCTCACAAAAAGTCTGAGGGTTATCTTGATTTCTGGAAAGAGACATTGCATTGAGTTTTTAAAATGTATATTGATTTATTTATTTTGGTGCATAAGCCGAGTGCCGTGTAGTTCCATTATCTCGTCTCTACCGTCAATATCTCGGCAAAACACTCGGCAGCTCACACCAAAACAGCGCTACAGGTAAAAGGAGGATTGTGTATTGTTGATTTTGGGTTGAACTGCCCCTTTAATGTATCTTGATCAAACCCTTCAGGAGCGGCTGATCATGCACCCGTTCAGCCGCATCACAGATTACCACAGCGAGGGCGGCTACTTCGAGATGACCATCAGCACTCTGCTGAAAGGCTACAGCTTTATCTGTGAGACCCCCCAGGTGAGCGTCTGTCCCTTAAATTTAATTTATTTTATTTAATTATGAGGTTATTTGACAAGGACCACTTCAAATAAAAGCCTCGTCCTGTGCAATTAATTTTTATACAATTTCTTTGGATGTATAAAACAGGATTGTTGGCTACCTGCTGGAGTTAGTTATATGCTTACATATAT
>NW_024673399.1:0-303 GCF_008729295.1 Plectropomus leopardus | reverse complement strand
TCCTGCTGTGTCTCTGTGTTTGGGTGTGTGGCTGTTTGTGGGTTAACGAGAACATTAGCTTCCTGGCAGCACACACACACGTGCACACACACGTGCACACACACGTACACACACGCACACACACACACACACACACACACACACACACAGAGCCTGATTCTGCAGCTTGTTTTGTACGTGACAGGAATAACAGCAGTGAGAGACAGTGAGGCTTTCCCTCTCTGTGTATCGTCAGTCCTGCACGTCTCCTCGGCTTTCATCTCCCGCCAAACACACACACACACACACACACACACACACACA
>NW_024673398.1:0-367 GCF_008729295.1 Plectropomus leopardus | reverse complement strand
TTATTTCTATTTTTTATTTATTTATTTTATTTTATTTTTATAGGATATGTCAGTGAATAGCAGCAACATTAATGGTGAGAGTGCACCTATTTTTCTCCATATGATAAATATGGTTAAAAACAATTATCTCATCGGGAGAAAAATAGTAAAAATGACAAATTCCAAGTCAAAAGCCCAGAATGACACCTAAAAATAATATAATGCATGTTTTTCTGCTTTGATGGGATCAAAAATGTCAGTTTGAATCGGTTTCATTGGAGCATTTTTTGACCTTAACAGTCTGAATGTAACTATTTAGATTCCACAATTTATTTTACACTTAGCTGGAAATTCACACAAAAATACTCAATCACGCCAAAATTTATGT
>NW_024673397.1:0-256 GCF_008729295.1 Plectropomus leopardus | reverse complement strand
ATCCATTTATTAGTCCCACAGTGGGGAAATTTCCAACATTGCAGTAGCAAAGGGATAGCAAAGTAGCAAGATAACTGTGCAAAATAAACTTAATAATAATAAAAAATTAATAAATAAGTACAAAAACGTGCAGGATGAAGATGAAGGAAATAAGCACACAGGACGACATAAACAAACAATATATACAGTATTTACAACGCCGAGAAACTCAACAGTTAAATAAAGAATGTTCACAGTTGCATGGGTGAAAGTGAAA
>NW_024673396.1:0-435 GCF_008729295.1 Plectropomus leopardus | reverse complement strand
TACATGTATGTATATGATATTTTCCCATAATCATGATAATATTGATCATGTCAGATATTTCTTTAGCGGTGTCACTCCTATGAGAGCTGCTCAGTGGCGCATGAAGCAGAGAAAACTCTTTTTCCGGATTTAGAAAAGTGTAAAATACCCGGATCTACTGGCCCATAGAGCAGCGTGGAAGTGGAACAGCCGAACGCGGCCGAGTGTACCCGAGTGTACCCGAGCACTGACTCCGACTCACAGGCTCGCTCACTCAGATGACCCGAGAGCTTGAAGTGAACAGCGCCGGCGCACGAGCATGTGTCTGGTAGTAGCTTAGCTTATTAGCAACAGCAGCTAATCTGCGGTATAAGGACAGCGCTGTCGGTTTTAATATTTACATGATTATCAGATAATGGCATATTTATCTCTCTCTACACACACACACACGCGCGC
>NW_024673395.1:0-244 GCF_008729295.1 Plectropomus leopardus | reverse complement strand
TATTTTTGTTCCAAATTAAGTAATGCTGTTCCAAATTTAGTAATGATGTTCCAAATTTAGTATATTTGTTGTTCCAAATTTAGTAATGGTGTCACGATTCAAGAATATTTTTGTTCCAAATTAAGTAATGCTGTTCCAAATTTAGTAATGATTTTCTAAATTAAGTAATGATGTTCCAAATTTAGTAATGCTGTTCCAAATTTAGTATATTTGTTGTTCCAATTTTAGTAATGGTGTTACGATT
>NW_024673394.1:0-216 GCF_008729295.1 Plectropomus leopardus | reverse complement strand
GCTTTTACTGTTTTTGGTTCAAAGGGTGGAGTGTTTTTTTAGTGTGTTTGTGTGTGTCTGTGTGTCCGGACATCAGCTGTGTCTGTCAGGTGTATTTGTACAGAAGTTGACAGATGTTATTTTGATGCTGATGAGTGATGAGAGTGACAAAGGACAAAGAGAACGGGCAACAATGAGATGACGATACAGTAGACACACACACACACACACACACAC
>NW_024673393.1:0-303 GCF_008729295.1 Plectropomus leopardus | reverse complement strand
TTTAGAGAGACGTGCAGCTGATTTTATAGCGTCCAGACTCTCCTCCCAGTTTGGGCACAAGATTAACGTCAGTGTTTGGCAGGATGCATCTGTTACTTTCACTATTCAGACAGTAAACCCCGCCCTCCGCACCCCCAATTTCATCAAATCAGCAGAATGACACTCCAAAGTTTAATCATAAAACACAAACAGCTACTTCAGAGTCGTGATAATTATACTCCGAGGTTAATCTTCAAACCTTTTTTTAACCCTCTGAAACCTAAACAACCTGGCTTGACACTCACACACACACACACACACACA
>NW_024673392.1:0-237 GCF_008729295.1 Plectropomus leopardus | reverse complement strand
TGTCAAAATCAGATCAAATATTATAGATTAATATATTTCTCTACTTTAATTGAGTTAATTTATTTTAACTTCACTCCTAATCATAAATATCAAATATTCATTATTTGTTGAGAATTTTAACCCTTTAAATGCCAGATTTTTGCCATGATGACACTATGTTTTTAGATGAATGATGTTAGTCTCCTCCTCCTCAGTGTGTGAGTGTAGCTGCTGACAGTCTGGGATATGTCAGTGTGT
>NW_024673391.1:0-230 GCF_008729295.1 Plectropomus leopardus | reverse complement strand
TGTGTGTGTTCACCTGTGTGTGTGCGTGTGTGTGTGTGTGTGTGTGTGTTAACAGAGCTACAAGCAGCCGTCGGCGTTCATCGTTACCCAGCATCCTTTGCCCAACACAGTGAAGGACTTCTGGCGTCTGGTCCTCGACTACCACTGTACGTCCATCGTCATGCTGAACGACGTCGACCCTGCACAGGTGAACACACACACACATACACACACACACACACACACACACA
>NW_024673390.1:0-328 GCF_008729295.1 Plectropomus leopardus | reverse complement strand
CAGTGACAAAAACAAACACTATTAGTCTTAAAGTTCCTGTCAGAGTATTTCCATCTGCAGCGGACATTTACCTGTTTGAGTTCACCTGACTCTGATCGGTTGACTCGTCCCGCTCTGGCTGTCAGAGACGCTTCAGTGTCCTTCGGTTAACACAGTTTGTTCAGAGACACGTGACGTCCCATCGTCCTGCAGAGACAGAGAGACAGGAGGGTTTGTCCTCCGTCAGTATTTGTGTTTATGGAAATGATCTCTGCAGAAGGAAACAGTCTCCAAACAAAACAGAGATGTTATCCTGCACACACACACACACACACACACACACACACAC
>NW_024673389.1:0-1368 GCF_008729295.1 Plectropomus leopardus | reverse complement strand
AATAAAGTCACAAAAACTGCTGTTACTATACAGGTAAGTAAAATACTACTACAATGTTAAAAAAAGTAGGTTATGGAGTTAGATGAAGTACTGTTTTAGTGAAGTTAAATAAGTATTGTTATAGTTGAATAATCAAACACATGGTGCTTTTACTTCAAAGGACCTGGCTTGTCCCAGGCCAGAAGTGTTGATGTTTTTGCTGCAGACCTGAAGCTTCTGGCCAACAGCTGAATGTTAGCAGACGGTTAAATTGTAACCGCAGCATGAGGATTCATCCACTGTGAGCTGGAAACAAACTAACAGCTCTCAAGTTCATATACTGCAAAGATTTTCAAGTTGCTCTGGTGCCTCATGCTCACAAAACGTGACTAAATATTTAAGATTTGAGCTCTGCAAAAGCCCTGCTTTTTGTGCGTGTGTCTGTGTCTAGGCAGAGAGCCATAGGAGAGAGAATGAAAAACAGAAACACTGAAGTCTCATGTGGGTGTCTAAAAAATTGTCAAGACAATTTATACTATGTGTTCGCAATAAATTTTATGTCATTTTATACATCACACGTGGGAGAAGTCACGATGCATCGAGAATATGCATATATTCAGCCTCCCCTTGTTCAGTGTCTTACTTTTCATACCCCAAATTACAAACGACAGACGTAGTCCCTCTTTTGGGTATGAGCTCCTCCTGGTTTTGAGTAACCTGGTTGGTGTCAGTGTCTTGTGCTGGATCCCCACCTTCAGAATCACTTTCCAGCTCCCCCATGTTTATTTATTTTGGTGCCCTTCATTGTGTAGACGCCCCCTCGGCCATACGGACGGACGAAAAGCATTATCCAATGACGCGTAATATTTTACTATGAGCAATAGCATAAATGAAACAATGCACCTTTTTCTATCGTGAGTACTAGTAATGCAAACGGAGTGATTTTGGTTGTTGATGCATTGTTGATTCTATTTTAATGCTATTTCTACAACACTTCAGTCAACATTTAATATAAATAAACACAGACAGCTACAGTGAGACATGTCCCCTACTATAGATTGCCATCTACAGAACATCAAATTACTTTACATTACAAATTACTGAAGGGAAAAGAGCTGCTGACCACTGCTGTTCATTGGAGCCTTACTGGAACTGAAATTTATATCACCCTTTTAATCTTGAGGCTCCTCTACATCCTGAATGCTCACCTCCACCCAAGACAAAAGAAACTTCAACACACACAGGTAGCTTCAGACACGTACGGGACAGTATATGAAACATCTAAAATAAAAAAAAAGAGTAAACTAATAGAGTAAAAAAAAAAAAAAAAGATTTTCTTTGTTTTGTACCGGTTGTTCGCCGAGGGCTCCTTTCTTTTTTTTTTTTTTT
>NW_024673388.1:0-4165 GCF_008729295.1 Plectropomus leopardus | reverse complement strand
GTCTCTGGTCTTATCCTGTTGTCTCTGCTGTCTCTGGTCTCATCCTGGTGCCTCTGCTTTCTCCGGTTTCCATCTGCTGTCTCTGCTGTCTTTGGTCACATCCTGTTGTCTCTGTTGTCTCTGGTCTCATCCTGCTGTGTCTACTGTCTCTCTGTGTCTCAGGTCAGTCCAGTTTCAGTGTGAGGGGACGTCTCCGGTCGTCATGGATACTGAATGATGTCATCAGCTGAGGAAAACTCTTCCAAGCATAAAGTTATCAAAGCTTTTATTTTGGCAGGTTGATGTAAAAAACACTGAGTCACTTTAGGTTAAAAAATACTTAAAATGTAAAAAAATGTAAAAACAAAAAACAATTTAAATTTATATAAATGTAAAAACAAAAAAATAATTTAGATACATAAATGTCAAAAACAAAAAAATAATTTAAATATAAAAAAGGTAAAAACAAAAAATAATTTAAGTATAAAATATGTAAAAACAAAAAATAATTTAGATGCAAAAATGTAAAAGCAAAAAATCATCAAAATATAAAAAATGCAGGGGTGCGCCTCATATGGCTGAGGCTTCTGCAGCGTCCGGGTTCAAGTCTGGTCAGTGTCCCTTCGCTGCATGTCCTTCCCCCGTCTCTGACTGTCCCACCAATAAAGAGAAAATGCCCCAAAAAATAATCATTACAATAATATAGATAAAAAACTGTAAGAACAACTTGGGTGTAAGTCAACTATTAATGTTTGTTTTATTTGAATGTTTTTTATTTATATTTAAGATTTTTTAGTCTATTATTTGTATGTTTATATTTATTTGTTTTTATGATTTGTGGTGATTTATTGATCTATTCAGCAATTAATATTCATCTTTTGACATTTCTTCATCAATCATTTAATTGATGATTTATTGTCCATTTGATTGATCTGTTTGATTATCAATTATGTCATCCATCATTCAGTATTTTTATTAAAATATTTTATCAAGTTAAGTTTCAAGTTTTTTTTTTCAAAATATTATTATATTTTCTTGGATCACATGACTCATGAGGTCAGAACCAGACAGGAGAGACACACAGGAGACGGACGTGAATCAGACAGGGGAGAGGCAGACAGGGACAGACATGAGAGACACGAGACAGCAGAGAGACAGGAGAAACGCTTGAGAATTGAGACATTTCTTTGACGTGGTCTTTCTTTAGATTTTAGAACCTTGAATGACAGAAAACATCTGAAGGAAGAGTCATTTCAAACCCTTTATTTAAATCATGTACAAACAATACAAGATCATCCAGGAGAACCAGGAGAGAGACAGGAGAACCAGGAGAGAGACAGGAGAACCAGGAGAGAACCAGGAGAACCAGGAGAGAGACAGGAGAACCAGAAGAGGTTTCGGGGTCGGGATCAGTCGCGGTGGTGGCCAGTGTCTCAGCGCAGCGCATCCGTGTCAGCTGACCCAGAGTGGGCAGGGCTGATGTTGATGCCGCCGTCGTGCAGATCATCCTGTTTCTGTAAACCGTCCAGTTTTAACAGCAGCTCACAGATGAAGACCTGACAGGACGAGACGGGACAATGTCTTAGAGTTCCCTACAGGCTGGACGGGTCATTAACTGATAGAGAGAGACATAGGCTCAGAGGACAACAGGGAGAGACATAGGCTCAGAGGACAACAGGGAGAGACATAGGCTCAGAGGACAACAGAGAGAGACATAGACTCAGAGGACAACAGAGAGAGACATAGGCTCAGAGGACAACAGGGAGAGACATAGACTCAAAGGACAACAGGAAGAGACATAGACTCAAAGGACAACAGGAAGAGACATAGGCTCAAAGGACAACAGGAAGAGACGTAGGCTCAGAGGACAACAGGGAGAGATGTAGGCTCAGAGGACAGCAGAGGGAGACATAGGCTCAGAGGACAGCAGAGGGACAACAAAGATAATGTAATCAGATAATAAGCCTGTTGAGATCAAGATCTAATTTGCATCCAGATCTTCAACTGTGAATTTGGGATTTGTTTGGCCAAAGCAGAGCTGGTGACTGTTGGACGGTGGAAAAGACAGTTATTGGACATTGGATAAGACAATAATTGGACGGTGGATTAAAGATGGGACTAATGAGACTAGTTTTATTTTGTCTCTGTGGAGTGGACAAGTCAACACGAATCAGCCATGTGTCTCTTCAGTCATCGATCAGTATTGATGATGGTTTCCTGCTTCTTTATGGTTCTCACCTCCGTGTTGTTGTTACAGGAGTGAAAGACGTCCTACAGAGACAGAGAGGAGGGCATATGAGACACTGTGAGGAGAGACAGACAGAAACACACAGACAGATAGATATTTACTTGCAGTCTCTGTGTCCTTTCCTCATCTGTCTTAAGGTCCAACAGTTCGTCAATGTTCACCCCTTCTGGCATCGCGTCCTCCTGAAGACACAAAGACATTAATGTGTCCACATCGATCATGCTCAAATAATGTTCAAATATTATTAATTTCATGTTAAAATAATGTTAAAATAATGTTTAAATCATGTTCAAATAATGTTTAAATATCATTAATATGTTAAAAAAATATCGGCTTTTAATGTTTGAAACGTTTGTAACAGGAACACAAACTGTTTACGACTATATTTGGAGGTGTCGTACTGCAGAATAATAACTTGTTTTCATCACATACGTACAAACAAACACAGTGCGGCGCTGAGGTGCCGTCAGCTTCTGGAGAATATAATCAGTAATCAGCGATGATGTAATATTAGAGACAAATAAAATGAGCTGCACCTTTAAACTGATCAGCACATTAATGATCAATAATTTCACTGATCATTCTTCTGCTGCCTCTTTCAGTTTTTCTTGATGCTGATATTTTGGTACTTCAGCCACAGCATGGGGAACATTTTGGATGTAAAATGTTATTTTTACGAGGATGGTGAGGACGTGGACTCCGGATGCAGGACTGCTTTGAATGTGTGGACTGGGGAGTCCACATGGGGAGGAAATTACCGGAATCACAGACTACATCAACTTCTGTAAGGAAACCACTATCCCAGCCCGGACTGTGCGCTGTCTCCCCAAAAATAAGCCCTGGACCACCAGTGACCTGAAGGATCTCCTGAAGTAAAAAAGAGAGCCTTCAGGTCTGGTGACAGGGGTATTTGAAAAGGGTGCAGCAGGACCTGAAGGTGCGACTTGGGGGGTGTAAGGACGCCTCCAGACACAAGCTGCAGAGCAAACTCAACACCAAGAAGGTGCGGGGGGGCATGAAGCTGAAAACCTGGACGGGGTGAACAAGCTGAATGTGACCACCTGCTGGTCCGTCCCACACAGGATCTGTCCACCACACACTCTCAGGCACCTAATCAACCTTGGTCTAACCCCAAACCACCTCTGCCGAGCACCCCAGATCACTGCCCCCACACTTGAGCTTCAGTCTCCTCTGGGACCACACCATCCCACATGACAGTGACAATCTGCCAGGTGAGGAGACACCTGGAGAGACTTCACCAGAGCAAAGCACTGATGGCATCGGTCCCAGGATCCTGAAGTCCTGCGCCTCGCAGCTGTCTGGAATCCTGCAACATATCTAAAACCTGAGCCTGTTACAGGAAACGGTCCTAGTGCTATGGAAAACCTCATGTATCATACCGGTCCAGAAGAAAGCCACCTCATCTGGCCTTGACGACTTCTAGTGACCACTGGTGAAACCTGCACTCGATCCACTTCAGTCCGCCTGCCAGCCCCAGATAGGTGTGGATGATGCTGTCATCTACCTGCTGCAGCGTGCCCTCTCTCACCTGTGAGGATCATGTTTTTTGATTTCTCAAGTGCCTTCAGTACCATTCAACCGGACCTGCTGAGGGGGAAGCTGCTCAGGACGGGTGTCAGTTCGTCCACTGTCTCCTCGATCTCTGATGTGGTAGTCAGTAACACAGGAGCACCTCAGGGGATTGTTCTGGTGCCGTTCCTGTTTACTTTGTGCACCTCTGATTTTCAGTACAGCTCTGAACAAGTTCCCTGATGACTCTGCGGTTTTTGGGTGTATCAGAAATGGACAGGAGTCAGGGAACAGGCAGTTGTTGGACGACTTTGAGGATTGGTGCGGTAGGAATCATCAGATGGTGGTCGACTTCAGCAGAACCAGAACCACGATGATGCCCATCAAGATCCTGGGTGAGGAGGCTGG
>NW_024673387.1:0-254 GCF_008729295.1 Plectropomus leopardus | reverse complement strand
AACTCCCAAAATGTCATAAATTAGCATGTTGATAAAATGGCCAAAAATCGCATACTATACTATGGCGAAAGCTGTCAAATTTTGACCCGTCCCAAAAATGGCTGAAAATGAATTATTATAGCTTGTAGAGATGCATTATACTGTTCAAAGTGGGAACGAAGGCCAAAAAACTCCCAAAATGTCATAAATTAGCATGTTGATAAAATGGCCAAAAATCGCATACTATACTATGGCGAAAGATGTCAAGTTTTGAC
>NW_024673386.1:0-237 GCF_008729295.1 Plectropomus leopardus | reverse complement strand
TTAGCCATTTTTGGGAGATGTCTAAATTTGACATTTTTGGCAAGGCTTTACTATGCGGTTTTTTGCCATTTTTTCGACATGCAACATTGTGATGTTTGGGGCCTTTTTGGGGTATATTGTCGACATGCTATACTATTACGCATCTCTATGAGCTATAATGAGTGGTTTTTAGCCATTTTTGGGAGATGTCAAAATTTGACATTTTTACCAAGGCTATACTATGCGGTTTTTGGCCAT
>NW_024673385.1:0-320 GCF_008729295.1 Plectropomus leopardus | reverse complement strand
CACACACAACATTACAACAAGAGTTCATCTCCTTACAGCTCACACTTTTTATTTACTCCTCTAGTCCATGGGTTTTGTTTTGTTGTTTATTTATTTGGATTTTTTTATTTCATTTTTACAATTGATACCTTTAATTTTGAATTAATATATTGTTGTTGACTGTTTCTTTATTGTCCAAACACACTTAAATTAATTAAACAGCAGATTTATAATACACATGCATACACACGTGTATGGGTAAATATATATGACACATATGAGATATGTCTGTATGTATCTATGTTTACATATGTACTGAATATGTATTATTGTAGTTCATT
>NW_024673384.1:0-210 GCF_008729295.1 Plectropomus leopardus | reverse complement strand
TTTTAAAAGGCCGCAGGAAATGCGGGTGTTTGAGGTTTTGTGTTGTGGCGAGAAAGCAGAGGGAGATTTGTACGAACTGAGCTGAGTTGTTGGTAGAGTCATTAATAGAGAGATAGATAGATTGATACACACACACACACATATCTATATACAGGCTTTTTGGCTGGGGAAAAGGGAGCTCACAGGAAATGATTGTGTGGCTGCAACTCA
>NW_024673382.1:0-250 GCF_008729295.1 Plectropomus leopardus | reverse complement strand
TTTGGAAATTCTGACTGTGTTTATGCATATGGCATGAAATTTAGCAACATTGTGTATTTTTGTTAAATCTCGTAATTTCCAGCTCAGCTCCTGCAATAAGTCGAAAATACACCATGGAGACAAATTTGGTACATTAATACTGTTAAGTGCAAAAAAAAAATGCTCCATTGAAACACATTCAAACTGCAGTTTTTGATCCAGCCGCCATAAAAGTATAAAAACATGACTTGTTTTATTTCTGGGTGTCGTT
>NW_024673381.1:0-382 GCF_008729295.1 Plectropomus leopardus | reverse complement strand
ATAATAAACTACAAACATAATTAACCACAAATATAATTAACCACAAATCCGTACATCTATATAAGTAGTATAGATGTATTTTCTGGACTTACTATAAAGGCTTTTCTGGACATTATATAGATGTCTTTTCTGTAGGGCTGGGCGATAAAATGATAACGATATCAATCGCGATATAACTTTTCTTCGATTGAAATAAGAGACGTAGTCGATAGAATGTTGAAAGAACTCATTCCAGCCGTGTTTTGACAGACAACACGAACAGCCAATAATAATAAGAATAGAACCAAATGCAGTGAAGGACTTTGACTGTCGAACAGCTGAGTGTTTGACAGCCACAGCATTTCATCATGGCGGATCAAACAGCCGATGGTCCGACAGCAGC
>NW_024673380.1:0-398 GCF_008729295.1 Plectropomus leopardus | reverse complement strand
GTGTGTGTGTGTGTGTGTGTGTGTGTGTGTGTGCAGCAGATGAACAGGATGGATGTCTGAGTGCTGCAGCGCTGCATTAAAACTCCCATCAGCCTCGGCGTCACTTCCATCCACACACACACACACACACACACACACACACACACACACGCACACAAAACACACTAAAAACACATTTCCTACACTATACCCCGTCAAGGCAAAAGTCCTGACCTGAACATTTTGGTGTTTATTTCTTTCTATTTCACTGTCACCTCTGAAACTGCTTGTTCCTACTGAAGATCTTTAACCCTTTAGTGACTGTTTGTCTCATTTTAGTCTCTTGTCTTCTTCCTGTTGTGATAACTGTGTGTGTGTTGATGCATGTGTCCTAAATGTAGTCCAGATTGTGTATCTGA
>NW_024673379.1:0-224 GCF_008729295.1 Plectropomus leopardus | reverse complement strand
TGAGAGCACATTGCAAAACGTTTTACTTCATATTTATCTTTAATTTAATTTTTATGTGTTGCTCAAAAATACTCTTTTACGCACCACTGTGTCTATGATAGAGATTCAGAAATGTAAAAATGATAATAATAATAGTCCAGCAAAAGCAGTAGGCTGTGTTTGTTATGTTACTTGTCCCATTCTCATTGAATTCCTCACTTGTAAAAATGTATCTAAAACTTTTT
>NW_024673378.1:0-226 GCF_008729295.1 Plectropomus leopardus | reverse complement strand
TTTTTTTTTCCTTTCAGACGGAGATTGCCAAGCGGTTGAATGTGATCTGTGCTCAGCTCATCCCATTCCTGTCACAGGAGGTGGGACACACACACACACACACACACACACACATACACACACTGTACTGCATTCAGCCCTCTCTTTCTCCTGTCTGACAGCAGCCCACACAGAAGGCATGCACATGCATACACACAATAAGTAATAACACACACACACACACAGA
>NW_024673377.1:0-1031 GCF_008729295.1 Plectropomus leopardus | reverse complement strand
AATAAAGTCACAAAAACTGCTGTTACTATACAGGTAAGTAAAATACTGCTACAATGTTAAAAAAAAGTAGGTTATGGAGTTAGATGAAGTACTGTTTTAGTGAAGTTAAATAAGTATTGTTATAGTTGAATAAATCAAACACATGGTGCTTTTACTTCAAAGGACCTGGCTTGTCCCAGGCCAGAAGTGTTGATGTTTTTGCTGCAGACCTGAAGCTTCTGGCCAACAGCTGAATGTTAGCAGACGGTTAAATTGTAACCGCAGCATGAGGATTCATCCACTGTGAGCTGGAAACAAACTAACAGCTCTCAAGTTCATATACTGCAAAGATTTCCAAGTTGCTCTGGTGCGAGTCACGATGCATCGAGAATATGCATATATTCAGCCTCCCCTTGTTCAGTGTCTTACTTTTCATACCCCAAATTAGAAACGACAGACGTAGTCCCTCTTTTGGGTATGAGCTCCTCCTGGTTTTGAGTAACCTGGTCGGTGTCAGTGTCTTGTGCTGGATCCCCACCTTCAGAATCACTTTCCAGCTCCCCCATGTTTATTTATTTTGGTGCCCTTCATTGTGTAGATGCCCCCTCGGCCATACGGACGGACGAAAAGCATCATCCAATGACGCGTAATATTTTACTATGAGCAATAGCATAAATGAAACAATGCACCTTTTTCTATCGTGAGTACTAGTAATGCAAACGGAGTGATTTTGGTTGTTGATGCATTGTTGATTCTATTTTAATGCTATTTCTACAACACTTCAGTCAACATTTAATATAAATAAACACAGACAGCTACAGTGAGACGTGTCCCCTACTATAGATTGCCATCTACAGAACATCAAAAAAGTACAAATTACTGAAGGGAAAAGAGCTGCTGACCACTGCTGTTCATTGGAGCCTCACTGGAACTGAAATTTATATTACCCTTTTAATCTTGAGGCTCCTCTACATCTTGAATGCTCAGCTCCACACAAGACAAGACAAACTTCAACACACACAGGTAGCTTCAGACACGTACGGGACAGTATA
>NW_024673376.1:0-260 GCF_008729295.1 Plectropomus leopardus | reverse complement strand
TGCTGCTGCTGCTGCTGCGGGGCAGATGCTGCTGCTGCTGCTGCTGCTGCTGCTGCTGCGGGGCAGATGCTGCTCGGACCGGGCGGTGTTTACAGCGGCTCACTCAACTTCGTCGGTCGCTTTGACAAGAAAGTTTGAATAAAAACGTCTCCAGAGAGTTTGGACAGTCGTCTGATTTTACCAGAAAGTTGGCAACACTCATATAGCGGTGTGTTTGAGGCGAGCCGACGGCGGCGTGTTCTTCATAATTCGTCCGGGTT
>NW_024673375.1:0-200 GCF_008729295.1 Plectropomus leopardus | reverse complement strand
TTCAGTAAAGATTTATGATTATTTCATGATTGCAGATAATTTGTCTAAACTGAAAACATGTGCATCTGTTATATGATATGTTAAATATTTCTGCAGTAATACAATTTTTAAAAAATCCCAGCAAAGTTTTGATCACCAGGCACAGATCACAAACTCTCACATACACACACACACACACACACACACACACACACACACAC
>NW_024673374.1:0-421 GCF_008729295.1 Plectropomus leopardus | reverse complement strand
TAACAAGCAGCAGGGCCTCATATGGATGTAAACTCTGTGTTGACTGCAGGCAGAGCAGGCAGGAGAATCAGGCCCCTCTCTGAAGTGTCAGGAGTGTGATGTGGCCCTCTGCAGCATCACAGCTAGGAGCTGTTTTGCAGAATGGCACAGATAATTGGAAATACAAATAACTGCAAAAAAATTATAGGACTTTTTTTGGAAAAGTGTGTTCATTTTTTGAACTCTAATAATTACAATGTTTATTTTTTCACTTTCTGATTCCCAACACTTGGGAGAAAGGTTTTCTACAACAAAAAATCTTGTACATTATAAACCCTTCATAATTTCATACACACTTTGCTTTCATAACATAATATGCCACTGGCAAAACAGACTGGAGTAGATCCTGAAATTACACCTCCTATATTTTGAATCGGTAATT
>NW_024673373.1:0-262 GCF_008729295.1 Plectropomus leopardus | reverse complement strand
TTTCCTGCTGCTGGTGAACGCAGCCCTTTTCCTCAGAGGCCCCCTCGCTGCACTGCAGCCTTGTAAAACATAGCAGGTCAGCGTCACATGACTGAGGTCTAGGACACTGAAGGCTGGGGTTGGCCCTCTGCCTCCGCCGAGCAGGAGTTGGGTGTCAAAGTACACATGGGTGGGGCAGCGTGGAGGGAGAAGGACGGAGACTGACAGCCAGGAGAGAGAAATAGTGAGGCAGGAATATGGAGAGGAGGGAAAAAGAGATAAA
>NW_024673372.1:0-499 GCF_008729295.1 Plectropomus leopardus | reverse complement strand
TTTTTAGAATTTTGTGCTTTTGTGGTGTTTTTCAAATATTTCAACATAATTTTTACGGGGGTTTTAGAGTAGGTTTTTTAATATTTTGGGTTTCGGGGTGTCTTATTTTCATTTTTAATAATTTTGAGGGGTTTGGGTTTTTTTTTCTACAGTTTTAAGTTTTAAATTAAATGATATTTCTGCATTGCATTCTTTTAAATTTAATACCTTCAGTATACTTTCCTGATTTTACTTTTATATATTGACTTCTATTATGTATTTTCACAAGGTGGTATCAGTATTTTTACTGATAGAAAGGATCTTCTTCCACCACTGTATAAAACATAAAGCATGTCGGTCAGGTATGAGCAGATAGCGTGCTGTGTTTCCTTTGTTTGGATGCACACATCAGGCCTTTTATTGCACGTACTCAGCAGTGTTTCCACCCCGTCATAAGCGGGACATTTTCACTGATTATTTTCCCTTAATTGTCTGTTGATACAAATTCTTTCGTGACTGC
>NW_024673371.1:0-462 GCF_008729295.1 Plectropomus leopardus | reverse complement strand
ATATGTTTAAAATAAACCTCTCAGATTTTGTTAAGGGTTCATGAACATTTTTAGAAATTAAATTTTCATCAGCACACAGTGTTTCCGTCCGGATTTGTCACAGCAGCCGAGCTGAAGAGCGTGAGTTTTACTCGTTTTACTGCTGGAGGATATTTGGTGCGTCTGACGCTGAAATTATTTCACGGAAAATTACAACTGAGCAGAAATCAACACGGTTTTCAGTTCCAGTAGTTGCAGTAACAGTAAAAGTACACGTGGTACTATGAGTAGCAGCAGTGTTACTAACAGAGCAAGTTACAGTATCAGCCGTATCTGCACATTTAGGAACTGAAGAAAATGGAAACGTTAGTCGATGATTTGAAAGAGGACAGACGACGCTGTGATATTTACTGCAGTAACGCTAGTACTGTGTGTACTGTGTGTACTGTGAACTTCTACAGCAGAAAGCAGGACACACTGAGA
>NW_024673370.1:0-241 GCF_008729295.1 Plectropomus leopardus | reverse complement strand
CAGTTTTTTTAATGCACCTGTATTTGCGAGCAAAAAAAAAAAAAAAAATTGGTGCTGTTTTTGTGCACGTCACCTCCAAACTGTAGGAACAGAAGGTTTCAAAAGGAGTCCCTGAGCAACTGCAAGAAGAGTTTCTCATGTCACACATGGAGCAGAGAATTACCTGCATACAAACAAACAAACACACACACACACACACACACACACACACACACACACACACACACACACACACACACAC
>NW_024673369.1:0-319 GCF_008729295.1 Plectropomus leopardus | reverse complement strand
CACTTCCAGTTGCTCTCCCTCCATCTGGAAAAATCACGCCCAAATACAACCTAGGGATGGAGACTGAAACCCGGTTCTCATGAAGACCCAGTTCTGTTTTTTTCAGAAACTCAAAAATCAGTAATGTTGGAGCGTCTACTAAAATTCAAAGAGGTCCAGGTACTAAAATGTCCTCCCAGCAAAGGTCCGAGCCTCAAACCTAAAATCAGTATCACCATTAACTGAACATTTTACTTTGATTACGATTAAAGAACGATTATTTTGCTCTTTTTTGTGGTTTGTTTTTTGCCCTCATAGTTCACTGACACAGTGTCATGTG
>NW_024673368.1:0-207 GCF_008729295.1 Plectropomus leopardus | reverse complement strand
ACTGATGTCAGTTAAAAAATAAACAGAAAGTAGAAAATCATATTAATGTTTAATATTTTTGATGCTGAAAAGTGCATTTCATGAGCGACACGAGTGTGTGTGATATTGACGCGGCCTCTTAAGGGGTTAAAGTTTATTTGTTTGTGATGAAACTGTCACACCTCAGACAGCAGCCTGCTAACACCTGCAGCACACACTCACACACAC
>NW_024673367.1:0-318 GCF_008729295.1 Plectropomus leopardus | reverse complement strand
TGTAATGTAATACGAGACATTTCTGCACTCGTCTATCAGTTTAATCCAGCGCACTTTAAAAAATGTTATACATTAATTAAATTTTTCTACTTTCATTCAGTTAATTTTTTAGCCAGCATCAGCCCTAATCATACATTTCAAATGTTTATTTATTCTCAGAATTTTAACCCTTTAAATGCCTTTTTTGTCATCATGCCGCTATGTATTCAGATGGAAAAAAATGCTTTTTTTTCCCAATATCCTCCATGTATCTGAGTGTAGCTGCTGACAGTCTGGGATATGTCAGTGTGTGAGTGTAGCTGCTGACAGTCTGGGATA
>NW_024673366.1:0-1331 GCF_008729295.1 Plectropomus leopardus | reverse complement strand
CAGTCTGTCGTTCAGCTCCAAAGGAACCAGAGTCATTTCAAACAGACATCAGTCTTCTTTAACATCTGCTTGTTGATATCCACTTAAGGCTGGTAGCCGTAATAAGGGTCATCTGGATGAAAAAAACACATAAATAAGTCAACGTGACAGAGCACCTTTCACACCATGTTGGTAAGTTGTCATGGCGATAATTAAATGAAACAAAATGCATATGTCTTCCCTGCCTTGTCTGCAAACACAGGGTTATGCCAACATGCAAGTTTCCGACCGCTCTGATTAAATTTCTTTCATACACATGGAAAGAAGACAATAAGCAACGACAGAAGAAATGACCCAATAATAGCAAGAAATGAGAAAAAATACAAGAAAATTACCTGAAAATTTGTGAAAAAAAGAAAAAGAAAGTTAAAAAAAGTAATACTAATCCTGGTTTAAATGAAAGAGTATGTTTTCAGTGCAGTGGTAGTGCTACTTTTTCCATAATCTAATGACTGTTTTTTTAGTTTATTGTTCTACAATTAATAACAATAATTTTAAAATCAAACTTAATGTATTTGTTGACAGCCATAGTTTTTGCTGGATTTGTAATTATCAAACCCAAACAAAATCTGCAGATGAAAATAATAATTTGGCTCCCTTTACAGTAGAAAAAGCAATAGTAAATGTTAGTGTATGCTTTGTTTTAGAAAATGCACAGAATGGGCTGTCTAAGATGTGTGAGGTAGCTGTTGAGTAATTATGTAAATATGAAAAGACTTGTGAAATTATGAAATTATTCACTGTTAAAGAATTACGATATTTTCACAACAAAATATTTTTTTCTTGCTTCTGCTGCACACACTCTCCACTTTCCCCATAGATAACATCTTTCACCTGTTACTCAAATTGCATATTTTTTTTTTTTATTTCATCACTTCACTTAAGGCTGCCGGGCTCAGTGTGAACCTGGATCATATGTTCAGGCTGTGTGTCACGTGAGCTGGTGGACTTTTCCTGGTCGCTCACCTGTTTGTGGGGGAAGTCTGTGGCAGCCTCCACTGCTGTCACACACACCCGGGGGTCCCACCTCGCCTGGCTGTCCGGGAGGTCCGGGGATCCCTGGGGGTCCTGGCTTACCATCATCTCCTTTGGAACCTGGGACTCCCAGCTTGGACTCACCTGGAGGACCTGCAGACACACACATAATACACAACACACACATCAAAACCAAATGTATGGATTATTTTACTGTGATTTATGAAACACGTGACTCAAAGAGAGGTACCTGCAAATCCTTTGACCCCTGTGGGCCCCTGTACGTTGGTCCCTGCATCACCTTTGCCCCCTGGCAT
>NW_024673365.1:0-329 GCF_008729295.1 Plectropomus leopardus | reverse complement strand
ATGTACCTTTATTTATTTTTGTCATTTATACTCTTCATACATACTTATATACTTTTTCATACTTTTATTTATTTATTTTTTACCGGTTACCATTTACCTGATTTTTTTTTTTCATGTTCATTCTGTCGAGAAACAAACAAACTTTATATTGCATTTTTTTTCTGGCGTGCTGTTGTAAAAGCTGAGGTTTGATCAAAATATGGAGCTTTATTGTGAAAATAAATAATAATGATAGAAGCAGTGCGAACGCTATCTGTATTGATTTGAAGCGTTTTCCATTTCTTTCGGTCAAAAGTGTATAAACTGAGATTAACCTGATTTGCCATGAG
>NW_024673364.1:0-200 GCF_008729295.1 Plectropomus leopardus | reverse complement strand
TGCTCAGGTGTACTCTACCTGCTCAGGTGTACTCTATTTCTCTGGTGTACTCTATGCTCAGGTGTACTTTACCTGCTCTGGTGTACTTTACCTGCTCAGGTGTACACTATACTCAGGTGTACTCTACCTGCTCAGGTGTACTCTACCTGCTCAGGTGTACTCTACCTGCTCAGGTGTACTCTATGCTCAGGTGTACTCTA
>NW_024673363.1:0-279 GCF_008729295.1 Plectropomus leopardus | reverse complement strand
TATTACTTAACTCAAGGTTTACTTAAATGTAAATACAGCACAATACCAAAGAAAAGCTGGAGTACTTCAGTAAAATACTAAATGAATGTTATACAAACTGAGATAAATAATCACTATATAAATATATATATATATATATATGTGATACATTTTTGCCACTGGACAAACCCTTTGAAAGTCGACTGTAATTTACTGTAATGGTGATGATTGAAATGCCGTACAATAGGACTCCATCGAGTAAGCGCTGTGGGTTTGGAACTCCATATCCTGAATGTTTCC
>NW_024673362.1:0-419 GCF_008729295.1 Plectropomus leopardus | reverse complement strand
TTGCAGTGTTTTAACCCTGTCTCACGAGGCTCACACACCACGTGACTACTATCCACTCCGTGTATCTAAACGTTGGCTTTTAATGTTGTCGGCGCTGATTTTGACACACCGCTACCTCGCGCCGCTGTCGCCATTTTAATGGATAAACAACGGCTGTTGTTTGGGGGTCGAGCGGGCGGAGCCTCTGAACGTCAATCACACTCGGGGGCTCTCACACTGCCCCCACGGGAGTGCAGCGTCATTACAACGGAAATAATCAATTTAAGGATTTTATGAATCAATATTGAATTGGCAGAAAACACAGAGACTCTGTGACGATGAGTAGAAACAGTAAACAGCCCGTCTGAGCTCGATATGTGTGTGTGTGTGTGTGTGTGTGTGTGTGTTTATGCTATAGGTGTGTGTGTGTGTGTGTGTGT
>NW_024673361.1:0-421 GCF_008729295.1 Plectropomus leopardus | reverse complement strand
CCTTTTAAAACACTGAAAGCATAGATGTACTGTGATGCCGCTACTCGCTGCAATTCTTTAACATGAGAATATGAATATTAGAGGATGAAATGAACATGTGCTGTTCTCTTAGAAGCATTTTTGTGCATGTATCAGATTTTAAAAATCTGAAATCAGTGGGGTGATTTGCCACTGCTTCATCAAGGTTGAACACTGTTGCTGCTATACTTTCTGCAAACCATCAGACATCACTGTAAAGCTTTTGGCTTTTTCCAAGGCAAAAGAAAGTCCCTGAGGCTCACAAGGCTTCGTCCATCTATTATTACTGGCCACAGAACACACAATTAAGTGATTCTACAATTCTACAATTTCTACAATTTCATTTAGCAGACGCTTTTATCCAAAGCGACGTACAACACAAGCAAGAATTTAGACTTAAGGA
>NW_024673360.1:0-876 GCF_008729295.1 Plectropomus leopardus | reverse complement strand
TCGAAAAAATGACCAAAAAAGCAAGGCTATAGTATGGCAAAAATGTCAAAAAATGACATCTCCCAAAAACATGTAAAAACTGATTAAAACTGTGTTAAATGGCGTGCCGAAACGTGCCATATCATAGAAAGTTGCAAAAATAGTTAAAAACACCATAATTTGGTATGTCGAAAAAATGAACAAAAAAGCAAGGCTATAGTATGGCAAAAGTGTGAAAAAAGACATGTTGCAAAAACAGCTGAAAATAGCTTTAAATCTCATTAAATTGCGTGCCGAAATGCGCCATAGCAAATAAAGTTGCAAAAACGGCCAAAAACACCATAATCTTGCATGTCGAAAAAATGACCAAAAAAGCAAGGCTATAGTATGGCAAAAATGTCAAAAAATGATATGTCCCAAAAACATCTTAAAACTGATTAAAACTGTGTTAAATGGCTTACCGAAATGCGCCATATCATAGAAAGTTGCAAAAATAGTTAAAAACACCATAATTTGGCATGTCGAAAAAATGACCCGAAAAGCAAGGCTATAGTATGGAAAAAATGTCAAAAAATGACATGTCCCAAAAACAGCTGAAAATAGTTTTAAATCTCATTAAATACCATGCCGAAACGCGCCATAGCATAGAAAGTTGCAACAACGGCCAAAAACACCATAATCTTGCATGTCGAAAAAATGACCAAAAAAGCAAGGCTATAGTATGGCAAAAATGTGAAAAAAGACATGTCGCAAAAACAGCTG
Organism: Plectropomus leopardus; assembly: GCF_008729295.1. Lineage (NCBI taxonomy): Eukaryota > Metazoa > Chordata > Actinopteri > Perciformes > Serranidae > Plectropomus > Plectropomus leopardus. The sequence goes on along the minus strand of NW_024673360.1, from coordinate 135 downwards.
AAAATAGTTCTAAACCACATTAAATTGCGTGCCAAAACGTGTGGTAGCACACAAAGTTGCAAAAACAACCAAAAACACCATAATTTTGCAAGTTGAAAAAATGACCCGAAAAGCAAGGCTATAGTATGGAAAAAA
>NW_024673359.1:0-373 GCF_008729295.1 Plectropomus leopardus | reverse complement strand
CAATTATTGTTAATTGAACTTGCATCTAATATAAAAAGTACAGTTTTTCATACATCTGTTCTTGTCAAGTAGCAGAACTTGCTTTGGAAAGAGCTAAAAATAAGATGTTTTCTCCCAAACGTTCTCCCAAATTAGCTCAGCACAAATGTTTCTTGATTATCTGCGATTGCCGCTTGCTTTAACAGGGACAGTGTAGTGTTGTGGCCGGATCGAAAGTCTAAAGTATGTAAATATTACTTTTCTTTTGAGATTATTAATTATTGGGCTAAGTTCAATCGTTTTTTTTTTTTTACTAAGAAAAGGAAATCTTCCACAAAGAGAATCTAGTTAATCACTTCACCTTCTTCTTTGTAATATTAGGTAACCAGTTAAT
>NW_024673358.1:0-475 GCF_008729295.1 Plectropomus leopardus | reverse complement strand
CATAAAATAGCCCCCCAAGGAATGCCATCGCATAGAAAGTTGCAAAAAGGGCCAAAAACACCATAAAGTGGTTTGTCCAAAAAATGAGCGAAAATGCAAGGCTATAGTATGGCAAAAATGTCAAAATGTCAAAATATGACATGTCCCAAAATCAGGTGAAAAACACATTAAACAACATAAAATAGCATTTCAAGACATGCCATAGCATAGAAAGTTGCAAAAAGGGCCAAATACACCATAAGTTTACATGTCCAAAAAATGACCAAAAATTGCAAGGCTATAGTATGGCAAAAATGTCAAAATATGACATGTGCCAAAATCAGCTGAAAACCACTTTAAACGAAATAAAATAACGTTTCGAGACATGCTATAGCATAAAAAGTTGCAAAAAGAGCCAAAAACACCATAAAGTGGTTTGTCCAAAAAATGAGCGAAAATGCAAGGCTATAGTATGGCAAAAATGTCAAAATATCAC
>NW_024673357.1:0-477 GCF_008729295.1 Plectropomus leopardus | reverse complement strand
AAGGAGGAAAAAGGAAAGAGGTGAAGGGGGGGTTGCAGAATACGAGAGTGAAAGGGGAAGAGTGGGTTAGGAGGAAGAGGCGCAGTTGAGGTGCGGTCCTGCTCCTGAAATTCTGCTAGATAGCTTCACTTCATACATTGTTTGCTGTCTGACATTGTTTCTGAAGTGACGCAGTTTATGAGCTGACTGTCATCGGGAGGGGGAGGGGATGAAGGAATGGCGTGCCACCGAGGAGTCAAGTCAAGTCAAGTCAAGTCAATTTTATTTATAGAGCCCATTATCACAGAACATGGTTTGCCTCAGAGGGCTTTACAGTGTACGACATCCCTCTGCCCTTAGACCCTCACATCACCCAAGGAAAAACTCCCGAAAAACAACCCCTGTAACAGGGAAAAAAAAGGAAGAAACTTCAGGAAGAGCGGTAGAGGATGATGAGGGATCCCTCTTCCAGGACGGACAGACGAGCAATAGATGTCG
>NW_024673356.1:0-234 GCF_008729295.1 Plectropomus leopardus | reverse complement strand
GCAAGCAGCACTACCAAGCGAGGCCAGGTGATCATCTCCTTCTGAACCGACATGTTTTGAACAGGCACTACACTAGTCACCACCAGTTGCCATGGATGTATTATAAGGAAGTCTGGATACAGCCGTGGGAGCGGGGCCTCATTAATTCCTATGAGAGCTGCTCAGCGGCGCATAAAGCAGAGAAAACTCTTTTTCCGGGTTTAGAAAAGTGTAAAATACCCGGATCCTTATAAT
>NW_024673355.1:0-1113 GCF_008729295.1 Plectropomus leopardus | reverse complement strand
TTTTTTGTAGATATTTTATTGAACAATTGATTAACAAAACAGCAATAATGGATTTTAATTTTTTTTAAATAGTTGCAATAACATTTGTTAGTGTTAGTTGCAGCTCTAATTGTGATTGTCCTTCATTTCTTGTTAGACTAAAAAAAATCATACTATCCGTCCTGTTGGGGTCTCTCCTCTGCGCAGGAAGGATGCTGTCCCTGTCCCGAGCAGTGGTGTGTGGCGTGGCCCGCGCTCCAGCTGCTGTCAGTCAGGGTGGAGTGACTGCTATCACCCGATTTAACAGCACACAGGTACCTGACCTCTATTTTATTAAAACAAACTTAAAAAAAAAAATCATGACGTTAACATCTTATGTATTTGTCTTTTTTTTCCCAGAGTGCTCCTAAGAAAACAACATTTGGGCCTCTGGCAGACGAGGACAGAATTTTCACAAACCTTTATGGCCGTCATGAGTGGAGGTAACACCCCTGATTTTATTCTAATCTCAAATCAAAAACATAAATTGATTTGATTGAATCTCTTGCACCGTACAAGTTAAAGCGCTGAGCGGTAAAATAAAAGAGACCTGTTTGTGTTTCAGGCTGAAGGGGGCGTTGAAGCGCGGCGACTGGTACAAAACTAAGGAGATCCTTTTGAAGGGAGTCGACTGGATCCTCAATGAGATCAAGGTGTCTGGCCTGCGTGGTCGGGGCGGCGCTGGTTTCCCTACAGGCATGAAGTGGAGCTTCATGAACAAGCCCAGCGATGGCAGGTCAGTGAGGAGACACACACGTACACACACGAGTCTTGCCCTGCAGGAATTACACGATGCCATTCAGCAGCAACATGCCCGAGTAACCGGATGATATTTTCATAGTAGCTGATCATTTTAATCAACTCATCCTTCAACTCTAAAGATGTAGCAGGATCAAGAACAAACTGTAATTTCATTTTTTTAAACTCATTTAAAAAATCTACCTTGTATGTCCTTTAACAGACTTTTATGAATAGACAAATATGTTGTAAACAGTCAAAACCAACAGCGTACAATGCCCATCTTCTTTAATTTATCTAAGCATTTGCATTGGTTTCTCAAAATAATTTTTGGTGCTTTAAATAATTATTTGAGAA
>NW_024673354.1:0-281 GCF_008729295.1 Plectropomus leopardus | reverse complement strand
AAGGCTATAGTATGGCAAACATGGCAAACAATGATGTGTCCCAAAAATTGCTTTAAACACTTCAAATCAGCATGAAATAGCATGCTGAGACACGCCATAGCATTAAAACCTGCAGAAATTCCCAAGGCAAAAATGTCAAAAGATGACATGACCCCAAAACAAGTAAAAACACTTCAAATCAGTATGAAATAGCGTGCTGTGACATGCCATAGCATTGAAACCTGCAGAAATTCCCAAAAACACCAGAATATAGCATGTCAAAAAATGACCAAAACAGCAAG
>NW_024673353.1:0-331 GCF_008729295.1 Plectropomus leopardus | reverse complement strand
AAGATGCAAGGCTATAGTATGGCAGAAATGTCAAAATATGACAAGTCCCAAAAACAGCTGAAAACTGCTGAAGACCGGTGAAAATAGTTGCCAAGGCATGCCATATCACAGCATGTTATCAAAACAACCAAATACACGATAATATAGCATGTTGAAAAAATGACCGAAGATGCAAGGCTATAGTATGGCAAAAATGTCAAAATATGACATCTCCCAAAAACAGCTGAAAACAGCGAAAAACAACCTAAAATAGTGTTCCAAGGCATGCCATAGCATAGCATGTTATCAAAACAACCAAAAACCCTATGATATTACATGTCGAAAAAATGAC
>NW_024673352.1:0-401 GCF_008729295.1 Plectropomus leopardus | reverse complement strand
GTCCGCGAACTTCAGGAAAATACACCAAAAAAGCAAGGCTATAGTATGGCAAAATTGTCAAAAAATGACATTTTTAAAAAACTGCTGGAAACCATTTTAAACCACATAAAAGAGCACGCCGAAACACGCCACAACAAAGGATGTTGCAAGAACAGTCCAAAACACCTTTAAATAGCATGTCCAAAAATCCACCAAAGAAGCAAGGCTATAGTATGGCAAAAAAGGCAAAAAATGCCATTTTGAAAAAACTGCTGGAAATCATTTTAAACCACATAAAATAGCACGCCGAGACACACCATAGCGAAGAATGTTGCAAAAACAACCCAACACAGTATTAAATAGCATGTCTAAAAATCGACCAAAAAAGCAAGGCTATAGTATGGCAAAATTGTCAAAAAATG
>NW_024673351.1:0-315 GCF_008729295.1 Plectropomus leopardus | reverse complement strand
ACCAGAGCCTTCAGCTACCATGCTCCTCTCCTATGGAACCATCTTCCATTTTCAGTCAGGGAGGCAGACACTGTTTCAACTTTTAAGGGTAGACTTAAGACCTTCCTCTTTGATAAAGCTTATAATTAAGGCAGGCTCAGGCTGCCTGGACCAGCCCATATTTAGGCTGACATAGGTTTAACCTGCCGGGGGACTTCCCCTGATACGCTGAACTCCTTTCCTTCTCTCAATGCCGCCATCGGGAATCATGCATGTCTGTTAACGGCATTGCCATTTGCAAGCTTAGCTTAGCTCTGTGATAGCCATGTGGTACTC
>NW_024673350.1:0-216 GCF_008729295.1 Plectropomus leopardus | reverse complement strand
TACTTTACAGTTCTGGCATTTCTGAATATGTTATCAGGTATTGATTATTGAGAAAAGACAAAAAGTGATTGATTGGTTCACTTTAAATAAATGAACAGTCCTGTTTTTCTGCTCTGATGGCTGTGGGATCAAAAATGTCAGTTTGAATGGGTTTCAGTGGAGTATTTTTTCACCTGAACAGTCTGAATGTAACTATTTAGTTTCCACAGTGTATTT
>NW_024673349.1:0-521 GCF_008729295.1 Plectropomus leopardus | reverse complement strand
ACGCCATTGCATTAAAATGTTAAAATATGGCCAAAAACACATAACATCACAAGTCGAAAAAATGAGCAAAACACCAAGGCTATAGTATGGCAAATTTGTCAAAACTTGACATGTCCCAAAAACAGCTGAAAACATCTCAAAACAGTATAAAATAACGTGCTAAGACACGCCATTACATTAAAATGTTCAAATATGGCCAAAAAGGACATAATATAGGAAGTCGAAAAAATGACCAAAACACCAAGGCTATAGTATGGCAAAAATGTCAAAATTGGACATATTCTAAAAACAGCAGAAAACACCTCAAAACACTATAAAATATCCTGCTAAGACACGCCATTGCATTAAATTGTTGAAATATGGCCAAAAATAACATAATATCACAAGTCGAAAAAATGAGCAAAAAAGCAAGGCTATAGTATGGCAAATTTGTCAAAACTTGACATGTCCCAAAAACAGCTGAAAACATCTCAAAACAGCATAAAAATACATGCTAATGCACGCCATTGCATTAAAATGTT
>NW_024673348.1:0-337 GCF_008729295.1 Plectropomus leopardus | reverse complement strand
CAAAATGTGGTCCGTCCCAAAAACAGATTAAAATACTTTAAAACCACATAAAATTGCGTGCCAAGACACGCCATAGCAAACAAAGTTGCAAAAACGGATGAAAACACCATAATATAGCATGTCGAAAAAATGACCCAAAAAGCAAGGCTATAGTAAGGCAAAAATGTCGAAATTTGACCTGTCCCAAAAACAGCTGAAAACTGTTGTAAACCACCTAAAATAGCATGCTGAAGCACGCCATAGCAAAGAAAGTTGCAAAAAAGGGTCAAAAACATCATAATATAGCATGTCGAAAAAAATGACCCAAAAAGCAAGGCTATAGTAAGGCAAAAATGTC
>NW_024673347.1:0-206 GCF_008729295.1 Plectropomus leopardus | reverse complement strand
ATCACAAGATGCGTGGGAGATAGGCACTCTTGAGGCCATATCCAGCAGACCACAGGATGTAAGACATCTGAATGACCTCCTGGGGTCACTCAGGCACATGAAGCAACAATCATTCATTGCCCCCCTGTTGAGATGACAAAAGGCAGAACATGTTGTAAAGTCATTATAAATCCTTGTGTTGAGACTAACATCTACAATTCTACAAT
>NW_024673346.1:0-246 GCF_008729295.1 Plectropomus leopardus | reverse complement strand
TATGATTTTAGACTTTTATTGAGATAAATATCAAATATTGATTACTTGAGTATTTTAACCCTTTAAATGTCAGTTTTTTGTCATGATGCCACTATGTTTTTAGATGAAAACGCAAAAAAACTGAGTGATGTTGAGTGTCCTCCTCCTCAGTGTGTGAGTGTAGCTGCTGACAGTCTGAGATATGTCAGTGTGTGAGTGTAGCTGCTGACAGTCTGGGATATGTCAGTGTGTGAGTGTAGCTGCTGA
>NW_024673345.1:0-295 GCF_008729295.1 Plectropomus leopardus | reverse complement strand
AGTGGAAATAGCATGTATTTCCTCCATATGCCAAATATGGTCAAAATGACCTCATCAGGTGGAAAATAGTCAAAATGACAAATTCAGAGTCAAAAGCCCAGAATGACACCCAGAAATAATACAAGTCCTGTTTTTCTGCTCTGATGGCTGTGGGATCAAAAATGTCAGTTTGAATGGGTTTCAATGGAGCATTTTTGGTACATTCTTGCATTTTTTTACTCATTCTTGTGGACTCAACAATGAACTGATCAGAATTTGGTGGTTAAAGGTCAAAAGTCGAGGTCACCGTGATCTC
>NW_024673344.1:0-1066 GCF_008729295.1 Plectropomus leopardus | reverse complement strand
GGTGTGGAATGATGGCCAGAAAACTGTTTTTGCATGACATTAGATGTTGACTTTTTGGATAAAAAAAAGCCTCACTTCATCACCAAAATCAAATCAGGTCATTCTTGAGTCAAAGTGGAGGTTTGTACCAAATTCAAAGACATTCCCTCAAGTTGTTCTTGATACATACCATTCACGAGAACAGAGAAGGTCACAATGACCTTTGACCACCAAAATCTACTGAGTTTATTGTTGAATCCAAGGGGACATTTGTGCCAAATTTGAAAAAATTACCACATGGCACCGCTTTCACGAGAATGGGATGAGTGGACAACCCAAAAACCTCCAGCCATGGCTGTGGCTGGAGTGGAGCCATAAAAATCTAAGTAAACGGGTGAGAAACTACTGCTTCCTGGTTTGTGCTTTTTGATAAAAAAAAGATTCAGCACATTATTGAACAAAAATGACAAAAGATTTTTCAAGATTTGAAAATGACGGTTTTGAGGTCACTTACAACTGTCAAAGACTCTGAAAGCTGTCCATCAGGGTCCTCAATTGTGTCCAACTCTTTTAGCGGCTGGCTGGTGAGGTCAAACTTCACTGAACCCTGTTGAGAAAACACAAATAGAAAAAGATGTTCTACTGTTTAACACATCAAAGATAGTAGTGAAAAGATGAAAAATGACTTGATTGAAATAGCTATTTAAAAAAGAGACTGTGAAACTTAATATTGAAAGTTGACAGTTATTTAATAAATGCATAGGAGGAAATAATTTGAACTGATTAGTAACCAGCACAGCTATCAGCTGTTTACTGTTGCTCTGCAAACATTGATGCTTTGTAAAGGTGTCTTAAAATCCCATGAGAGATAAGCCACAAGATGGCATGAAACTTTTTAAAGAAACTCTCACACACTTCTTCCCCAGAGTTTACGTACTGTGTACTCAGTGATGACGTTGGAGGTGTGAGTGTCTGCGTTCTCCTTTGATTTCCTGGAGGTGCCGAGCACCTGAAGCAGCTCCTCTATTCCATCCTGCAGCAGCCTGTCAATCAAAGCCTTCAGCAAAGGCAGCTAAAAAAAAATTGA
>NW_024673343.1:0-378 GCF_008729295.1 Plectropomus leopardus | reverse complement strand
ACTAGAGAGGAGGGTCCGCCGGATTCAGGAGGAGCAATGCCGTTTTCACCCCGGTCGTGGAACTGTGGACCAGCTCTGGACCCTTGGCAGGATCCTTGAGGGTGCGTGGGAATTTGCCCAACCAGTCCACACGTGCTTTGTGGACTTGGAGAAGGCATTCGACCGTTTTCCTTTGGGGAGTCCTGTGGGGGGTTCTCCGGGAATATGGGGTTTCGGACTCCCTGATACGGGCTGTCCGTTCCCTGTATGACCGGTGCCAGAGCTTGGTCCGCATTGCCGGCAGTAAGTTGAACTCGTTTCCGGTGAGGGTTGGACTCCGCCAGGGCTGCCCTTTGTCACCGATTCTGTTCATAACTTTTATGGACAGAATTTCTAGGC
>NW_024673342.1:0-526 GCF_008729295.1 Plectropomus leopardus | reverse complement strand
CAAAAATCCAAGACTATAGTAAGGCAAAAATGTCAAAATTTGATATGTCCCAAAAACATATTAAAACACTTGGAAACTACTTATAATAGCTTGCCAAGACACACCATAGTAAAGAAAGTTGCAATAAGGGGCATAAACATCAACATTTTGCATATTGAAAAAATGACCAAAGATCCAAGAATATAGTAAGGTGAAAACATCAAAATATGACATGTCCCCAAAACAACTGAAAACAGCTGGAAACCTATTAGAATAGACTGTGAATACATGCCATAGCACAGAAAGTTGCAAGAAGGGGCAAAAACATCAAAATTTTGCATGTTGAAAAAGTGACCAAAAATCCAAGACTATAGTAAGGCGAAAATGTCAAAATATGACATGACACAAAACCAGTTGAAAACACTTGGAAATTGTTTAAAATAGCCTGCCAAGAAACACCATAGTAAAGAAAGTTGCAAAAAGGGGCATAAACATCAACATTTTGCATGTTGAAAAAATGAGCAAAAATCCAAGACTATAGTAAGGC
>NW_024673341.1:0-422 GCF_008729295.1 Plectropomus leopardus | reverse complement strand
GAAAAAATGACCAAAGATGCAAGGCTATAGTAAGGCAAAAATGTTAAAATTTGACACGTTGCAAAAAATGCTCAAAACAACTTTAAACAACTTAGATTATCCTGCTCAGACGTGCCATTGCAAAGAAAGTTGCAAAAAAAAAGGCCCAAACCACCAAAATTTAGCATGTCGAAAAAATGACCAAAGATGCAAGGCTATAGTAAGGCAAAAATGTTAAAATTTGACACGTTGCAAAAAATGCTCAAAACAACTTTAAACAACTTAGATTATCCTGCTCAGACGTGCCATTGCAAAGAAAGTTGCAAAAAAAAAGGCCCAAACCACCAAAATTTAGCATGTCGAAAAAATGACCAAAGATGCAAGACGATAGTAAAGCAAAAATGTCAAAATTGGACATGTCCCAAAAACAGCTCCAAACAGCA
>NW_024673340.1:0-220 GCF_008729295.1 Plectropomus leopardus | reverse complement strand
AAAAAATGACACGTCCCGAAAACAGCTAAAAACAGCTTAAACGCGCATTAAATACCGTGTTTAGATACGCTATAGCATCGAAAGTTGCAAAAACGGCTAAAAACACCAACATATGGCATGTCGAAAAAATAACACAAAAAGCAAGGCTATAGTATGGCAAAAACGTCAAAAAAAGGCACGTCCCAAAAACACCTGAAAAATGATTAAACCCGCATTAAAT
>NW_024673339.1:0-226 GCF_008729295.1 Plectropomus leopardus | reverse complement strand
ACACCAAATCTCCACTCACAAAGTATGTCAGCAACGTGCAGCTGCCGGCTTCACATGCTTATTCTGGCAAACAACTGATTCCAAACCTCCACCCTAAGCCTCTCTCAGACAATCTGCACTGCTGCCTCCACCTGCAGATTCTGGGAGACAGCTTGGCCAAATGCTTGAACTACAACCACAACCAGCCATATATAATCGGCTCCATCACCTCCAAGTGTTGGGGGAA
>NW_024673338.1:0-264 GCF_008729295.1 Plectropomus leopardus | reverse complement strand
GACGTGCAAGACCAGCAGCACAAAAACCCTTCTCCTTCTTTATCTAACGACTGCCATGATGATACATTTTAAAATCCATGTGAATTAATGTGTCGGATAATCAAGTTGTAGTAATTTTGGAGTTGTGTTTATTTTATTTTTTTCCATTTTGTTTTATTGTTTTTCTTGATTTTGTATGATTAATCAATAATCAAAAGGGAGGAATTGTAATTGTAATTTTGACTTCTTTGTGAGACACACAACCTCCCACCGCCTCACCAAAAT
>NW_024673337.1:0-293 GCF_008729295.1 Plectropomus leopardus | reverse complement strand
AAGGCAATAGTATAGTATGTCGAAAAAAGTCAAATTTTGACCCCTTTTAAAAATGGCTGAAAACGACATAGAATAGCTTATAAAGACGCTTCATAGTGTACAAAGTGGGAATAAAGTCCAAAAAAGACCAAAAAAACTCATAATTTGGCATGTCAAAAAAATGGCAAAACAAGGCAATAGTATAGTATGTCGAAAAAAGACAAATTTTGACCCCTTTTAAAAATGGCTGAAAACGACATAGAATAGCTCATAAAGACGCGTCATAGTGTACAAAGTGGGAATAAAGTCCAAAA
>NW_024673336.1:0-219 GCF_008729295.1 Plectropomus leopardus | reverse complement strand
CCAACTGGTGCAGAACGCTGCTGCTCGTGTTTTAATGGGAAGCAAGACAAGGGACCATATTTCTCCAGTTTTAGCTTCGTTGCACTGGCTCCCTGTGAAATCCAGGATTGAATTTAAAATCCTCCTCTTTACTTACAAATCTCTAAATTGTCAGGCTCCGTCCTATCTGTCACAGCTCATAGTTCCTTACCAACCCTCAAGATCACTGCGCTCTGAAAA
>NW_024673335.1:0-486 GCF_008729295.1 Plectropomus leopardus | reverse complement strand
CAAAAATGGCTGAAAATGACATATTATAGCTTGTAGAGACACAACATCCTAAACAAAGTGGAAACAAACGCAAAAAAAGTTTTAAAATGTATAAATTTAGCATGTTGACAAAATGGCCAAGAATCGCATACTATACTATGGCGAAAAAATGTCAAATTTTGACCCGTCCCAAAAATGGCTGAAAATGACATATTATAGCTTGTAGAGACGCAACATACTATTATGCTGCAGTATGGCGAAAAATGTCAAATTTTGACAGGTTCCAAAAATGGCTGAAAACACCTTCTTATAGCATGGAGAGTTGCGCCATAGCATTGAATGTCAAAAACAAGACGTTAACATCATGTTTCAGCATGTCAAAAAAATAGCCAAGAACCGTAGTATAGTACAGGGAAAAATGTCAAATTTTGACCCGTCCCAAAAATGGCTGAAAATGACATATTATAGCTTGTAGAGACGCCTCATACTAAACAAAGTGGAAACAAA
>NW_024673334.1:0-225 GCF_008729295.1 Plectropomus leopardus | reverse complement strand
GACTAAAATGAGGAAACGCCATCATGGAGGGCCGTTTGGACCAGGAGCTGATCAAAGCTCACGGTGACATTGCAACACAAATCACCCCGCCCCAGACAGACGGGGGAGTCCATGCCAAAACCATGAAGCTGTAGACAGGACCCCCCCATCCAGCCAAGACAGGGCGACCCCCACGACGATGCCCCCACAGCCAGAGCCAATCACAGCTCCCAGTACAAAGGGCCC
>NW_024673333.1:0-1044 GCF_008729295.1 Plectropomus leopardus | reverse complement strand
GGTGTGGAATGATGGCCAGAAAACTGTTTTTGCATGACATTAGATGTCACAGTGAAGTTGACTTTTTGGATAAAAAAAGCCTCACTTCATCACCAAAATCAAATCAGGTCATTCTTCTCAACATTCCCTCAAGTTGTTCTTGATACATACCATTCACGAGAACAGAGAAGGTCACAATGACCTTTGACCACCAAAATCTACTGAGTTTATTGTTGAATCCAAGGGGACATTTGACAAAAATTACCACATGGCACCGCTTTCACGAGAATGGGATGAGTGGACAACCCAAAAACCTCCAGCCATGGCTGTGGCTGGAGTGGAGGCATAAAAATCTAAGTAAACGGGTGAGAAACTACTGCTTCCTGGTTTGTGCTTTTTGACAAAAAAAAGATTCAGCACATTATTGAACAAAAATGACAAAAGATTTTTCAAGATTTGAAGACTTAAAATGACAGTTTTGAGGTCACTTACAACTGTCAAAGACTCTGAAAGCTGTCCATCAGGGTCCTCAATTGTGTCCAACTCTTTTAGCGGCTGGCTGGTGAGGTCAAACTTCACTGAACCCTGTTGAGAAAACACAAATAGAAAAAGATGTTCTACTGTTTAACACATCAAAGATAGTAGTGAAAAGATGAAAAATGACATGATTGAAATAGCTATTTGAAAAAGAGACCGTGAAACTTAATATTGAAAGTTAACAGTTATTTAATAAATGCATAGGAGGAAATAATTTGGACTGATTAGTAACCAGCACAGCTATCAGCTGTTTACTGTTGCTCTGCAAACATTGATGCTTTGTAAAGGTGTCTTAAAATCCCATGAGAGATAAGCCAAAAGATGGCATGAAACTTTTTAAAGAAACTCTCACACACTTCTTCCCCAGAGTTTACGCACTGTGTACTCAGTGATGACGTTGGAGGTGTGAGTGTCTGCGTTCTCCTTTGATTTCCTGGAGGTGCCGAGCACCTGAAGCAGCTCCTCTATTCCATCCTGCAGTAGCCTGTCAATCAAAGCCTTCAGCAAAGGCAGCTAAAAAAAAATTGA
>NW_024673331.1:0-289 GCF_008729295.1 Plectropomus leopardus | reverse complement strand
AAAATTAAAAAAAAAAAAAAAGTTCAAGAAATCTTTTCATAAGTGGTCATCTGGAATAAACATTTCAAATGAGTGAACTATTCAGGGAAGGTGTCCCCTCTGTTATAGCTAAACATGATAATATCAGTAATAAGATCTTCTTGTCTGTCGGTAACTTATCATTAGACAGAGCTGTGTGTGAGATCTCCTGGATTCCTATAGGCTGGGCGTCTCTATGCTGGTGGAGGAGATTCTTGTCCTAACGAAGGACCTGCATTGACTTGCTGTCTTGCCTCAGGCGGACAATAGT
>NW_024673330.1:0-243 GCF_008729295.1 Plectropomus leopardus | reverse complement strand
ACCACGTGCTTCGTTTCGGCGTTCCGGAAATCTGACGGCTTCACTGGAAAAGACCTCCCCGCTCGACCACGACGATCCTCCTGCCTGCTCCTCGACGGTACCGTTGTTCTCTCGGACTGTTTTCCCGGCTTCGGATCCACCGCCTGTCCCTGACCACGATTCAGCGCAATCCCCGACGACGCTCACACACGTGTTGTCGGCTCGTCGAGCTACGGGGTTTCCAGCTCTCCAGCCACGGTAGAT
>NW_024673329.1:0-202 GCF_008729295.1 Plectropomus leopardus | reverse complement strand
AGCTTGACGGCACCCCTTACCGCCGGTGTCCACCAGCGGGTTCGGGTGTTGCCGCCCCGACAGGCACCAACCACCTTACGGCCACAGCAGCGGTCGGCCGCCTCAGCAATGGAGGCACGGAACACGGCCCACTTGGACTCAATGTCCCCAGCCTCCCCCGGGACATGGTCGAAGCTCTTCCGGAGGTGGGAGTTGAAGTTCC
>NW_024673328.1:0-521 GCF_008729295.1 Plectropomus leopardus | reverse complement strand
GCCAAAAACACCATATTAAAGCATCTTGAAAAAATGACCCAAAATGCAAGGCTATAGTATGGCAAAAATGGCAAAATATGACACGTCCCAAAAACAGCTAAAACCAGTTTAAAATAACTGAAAATAGCATGGAGAGACATGCCATAGCATAGAAAGTTGCAAAAATGACCAAAAACACCATAATATAGTATCTTGAAAAAATGACCCAAAAAGCAAGGCTATAGTATGGCAAAAATGGCAAAATATGACACGTCCCAAAAACAAGTAAAAATAGTTTAAAACAACTTAAAATAGTGTGGAGAGACATGCCATTGCATAGAAAGTTGCAAAAATGACCAAAAACACCATAATATAGCATCTTGAAAAAATGACCCAAAAAGCAAGGCTATAGTTTGACAAAAATGGCAAAATATGACACGTCCCAAAAACAGCTAAAACCAATTTAAAACAACTTAAAATAGCGTGGAGAGACACGCCATAGCATAGAAAGTTGCAAAAACCACCAAAAACAACATATTGAA
>NW_024673327.1:0-808 GCF_008729295.1 Plectropomus leopardus | reverse complement strand
AAAACAACCAAAAACACCGTAATATGGCATGTCGAAAAAATGACCCAAAAAGCAAGGCTATAGTATGGCGAAAATGTCAAAAAATGACATATCTGAAAAATAGCAGAAAACAGATGAAAACTGCTCAGAATAGCGTGCTAAGTCATGCCGTGGCATAAACTATTGCAAAAACAACCAAAAACACCGTGATATGGCATGTCGAAAAAATGACCCAAAAAGTAAGGCTATAGTATGGCGAAAATGTCAAAAAATGACATATCTGAAAAATAGCTGAAAACAGATGAAAACTGCTTAGAATAGCGTTCTTAGACACGCCATAGCATAGAATGGTGCAAAAACGGCCAAAAACACCATAGTACGGCATGTCAAAAAATGGCCAAAGGAGCAAGGCTATAGTGTGGCAAAAATATCAAAAAATGACATTTCAAAAACAGCTGAAAACTGCTGAAACATGCTTAAAATAGCGTGCTGAGACATGCCATAGCATAAACTATTGCAAAAACAACCAAAAACACCGTAATATGGCATGTCGAAAAAAAGACCCAAAAAGCAAGGCTATAGTATGGCGAAAATGTCAAAAAATGACATACCTGAAAAATAGCAGAAAACAGATGAAAACTGCTTAGAATAGCGTGCTAAGTCATGCCATAGCATAAACCATTGCAAAAACAACCAAAAACCCTGTAATATGGAATGTAGAAAAAATGACCCAAAAAGCAAGGCTATAGTATGGCGAAAATGTCAAAAAATGACATATCTGAAAAATAGCTGAAAACAGATGAAACATGCTTAGAACAGCGTGCTAAGT
>NW_024673326.1:0-347 GCF_008729295.1 Plectropomus leopardus | reverse complement strand
TATAGTAAGGCAAAAGTCAAAAATGTCCAAAAATGACATGTCACAAAAACAGCTGAAAATAGTTGATAACTATATTAAATAGCGTGCCGAGACACGCCGTAGCATAGAAAGTTGCAAAAATGTCCAAAAACACCATAATTTGGCACGTCCAAGAAGTGACCCAAAAAGCAAGGTTATAGTAAGGCAAAAGGCAAAAATGTCAAAAAATGACATGTCCCAAAAACAACCCGAAACAGTTGAAAACTACATTAAATAGCGTGTCTCCATACGCCGTAGCATAGAAAGTTTCAAAAATGGACAAAAACACCATAATTTGGCACGTCCAAGAAGTGACCCAAAAAGCAAGG
>NW_024673325.1:0-349 GCF_008729295.1 Plectropomus leopardus | reverse complement strand
ATGTGTCCAACTGGGTCAAACCCCCCTGTTGCCTCTCAGATATTCCACTGGGAGATAAACATAGAGTGATGAGCTTTAATCCAGGATTGGAGCTGGATCCTCTAACTCAGTTAAACACAGACACACACACACATACACCTACATTCACAAACACACGCACAAAACGCACAGTAGCAAAGCATGTCAGATCTAACGAAAAAAAAACCCCTGAAACTAACTTTAACTCCCTAATCGCTACCCAGTTACAAGCTCAATGCACCATCACACACACTCATGTAAAGTCTTTCCCTCCAACACTTATACATACACACACACACACACACACACACACACACACACACACACACAC
>NW_024673324.1:0-307 GCF_008729295.1 Plectropomus leopardus | reverse complement strand
AAAAATGGTCAAAAACACCATAATATAGCATGTCGAAAAAATGGCAGAAAAGGCAAGGCTATAGTAAGGCAAAAATGTCAAAAATTGACATGTCCCAAAAACAGCTCAAACCACCTCAAAACAGCATGAAATAGTGTGCTGAGACACGCCATAGCATAAGTACGTGCAAATATTGTCAAAAACACCATAATATAGCATGTCCAAAAAAAGGCGAAAAAAGCAAGGCAAAAGTAAGGCGAAAATGTCAAAATTTGACATGTCCCAAAAACTCTTCAAACCACCTCAAAACAGCATAAAATAGTGTGCT
>NW_024673323.1:0-231 GCF_008729295.1 Plectropomus leopardus | reverse complement strand
TGTGTGTGTGTGTGTGTGTGTGTGTGTGTGTGTGTGTGCGTGCGCCTCCCAGCACCCTCCTTTGCCCCAGTATAACTCTCCAGTCCTGCAGAAACTCCAGCTGATCTTCACTCACTACTACCTCACTGTACTTGGCAACGCGGTGGCTCTGGCTAATGTTATATGCATATGTGTAAGTTGTGCGCACACACACACACACACACACACACACACACACACACACACACACAC
>NW_024673322.1:0-1229 GCF_008729295.1 Plectropomus leopardus | reverse complement strand
TAGCACATTTACATTGCATAAATAAGCCTATTTGCTGGTGGACTTTCTTAACTCATAGCTTAACCATTTACATGTATTATTTACATTATTTTTCTAACTTACCTTATAGAACAGCACACCTGCTTTCAGCTGGCATGTATGTTTTTTCAGCCTAACGTTGAAACAGAGCAGCTAAAGTTTGCTTGTCGCGAGGTGCCCGGCCAAGTTCTTCATGTTTCCTGTGTCTTTTATCTGGTAACGGCATTGCTTGCATATGGCATGTGCTTTGTCTGTTGACCCGTCCTCTTTCCAAAATCCAAAATATTCAACACGGTTGATTTATTCCAGAGAGGGTAGTAAATATCCTCCTCGTCTTTCCTCGGCCGCCTGCCAGTATCTGCCTGGTGCTGTCTGATTGCTTTCCATG
The DNA here is from genome assembly GCF_008729295.1 of Plectropomus leopardus. Classification (NCBI taxonomy): domain Eukaryota; kingdom Metazoa; phylum Chordata; class Actinopteri; order Perciformes; family Serranidae; genus Plectropomus; species Plectropomus leopardus. Next base: position 823 of record NW_024673322.1, on the reverse strand, counting down.
GGATTTTCAAAATAAGAGGGTATCTTTAAGGTAAACTATGCAGGATTGCTGGTTACTGTTTGTAAACAGGGTAAATGAAAGTAAAAGCCAACCCCAGATTCACTTTCGTTTAGCAGTCCACCTCTCTGTATTTGTGTGTTTTGGGTATCTCTTGAATGCGTGCTGCTTATGTTTAGCACCTGGCTGCTACCTTTTTAAAAGCCCTGACTTTGCCTGAGTGCTGCGGGGATACACGCCTATAACACAGCACTGAGTTGCTGCAGATAAACACAGCTCCACACACTTCCACGCAAATCCTGTAAAGTATATCTCTGAAGTTGATGACATGGATCGACTTTTTCACATTGCATCAATGATACTAGGTCGTTGATCATTAAATAGATGCATCCAGATCGATGGACTGTTACACCCCAATCAGTAATGCATACATCGAAAATCCAACTCTGCTGATTACTGATACCTGATAATATGCCTAATGAAAATTATTATGGATATTTACCCTGTCACGATTATGAATATGTAACACAAAGAGGCCACAGAAATTTTGGTTTACTCTAATTTAACTGTTTTTCCCTCTAGTTTCTGAAGAGTAGTAATCTTATGAAAGTGGTGTCAAAGATGAAAAGGCATGAAAGGAAAACAAGACTAAGAGTCTGCAGCCATGATAACAGCTCTGTGAGTCTGTGCTTACAGGCACAGCAGTTAAATGTGAAAAATCACTGTAGCATGCTGATTTTTAGTAGGTATACTGTTCACTGGATTGTTTGTTTTATTGTTGTTAGTTCTATTTAAAGAATTAAGAATATACAAAATAGATTACATG
>NW_024673321.1:0-254 GCF_008729295.1 Plectropomus leopardus | reverse complement strand
GCAAAAATGCCAAAATATGCCATGTCCCAAAAACAGCTGAAAACCACGTTAAACAACATAAAATAGCCTGCTAATAAACGCCATGGCACAGAAAATGTCAAAAAAAAGGCCAAAAACACCATATTTTGAAATATGCAAAAAATGACCGAAAATGCAAGGCTATAGTATGGCAAAAATGCCAAAATATGACATTTCTCAAAAATAGCTGAAAACCACGTTAAACAACATAAAATGGCCTGCTGAGACACACCATG
>NW_024673320.1:0-463 GCF_008729295.1 Plectropomus leopardus | reverse complement strand
CGAAAAAATGACCCAAAAAGCAAGGCTATAGTATGGCAAAAATGTCCGAAAATTATATGTCCCAAAAGCTGCTGAAAACAGCTTTAAACTGCAATATATAGTGTTCAGAAACGTGCCATAGCAGAGAAACTTGCAAAAATAGCCAAAATCTCCATGATATGTCATGTCGAAAAAATGACCCAAAAAGCAAGGCTATAGTATGGCAAAAATGACAAAAAATGGCATGTCCCAAGAACTGTTTAAAACAGCTTTAATCTGCCTCAAATACCCTGCAGAGGCACGCCCTAGCAGAGAAACTTGCAAAAACGGCCGAAAACACCATAATATGTCATGTTGAAAAAATGACCCAAAAAGCAAGGCTATAGTATGGCAAAAATGACAAATAATGACATGTCCCAAAAACTATTGAAAACAACTTTAAACAGCATTAAACAGCGTTCTGAGACACCCCATAGCATAGAAA
>NW_024673319.1:0-298 GCF_008729295.1 Plectropomus leopardus | reverse complement strand
ATTTTGACCGCTCCTAGAAATGGCTAAAAACAACTTATATTAGCTTGTAGAGACACGCCATAGCGCACAAAGTGGAAATATAGTTCAAGAAAGGCCAAAAACCTCATGATTTTACATGTCAAAAAAATGGCCAAGAAGGCAATAGTATAGTATGTCAAATAAAGTAGAATTTTGACCACTCCTAAAAATTGCTAAAAAGGACTTAGAATAGCTTGTACAGTCGTGCCCTAGCGCACAAAGTGGAAATAAAGTTAAAAAAACGCCAACAACCTCATCATTTTACACATCAGAAAAAAAA
>NW_024673318.1:0-558 GCF_008729295.1 Plectropomus leopardus | reverse complement strand
CATAATATCGCATATCCAAATAATGACCAAGAAAGCAAGACTATAGTATGGCAAAAATGTCAAAAAATGACATGTCCTAAAAACAGCTTAAAACAACTGAAAACTGCATGAAATAGCGTGCCGAGACACACCAAGGACTGAATTGTTGCAAAAACAGCCAAAAAGACAATAATATGGCATGTTCAAAAATGACCCAAAAGGCAATACTATAGTATGGCAAAAATGTCAAAAAATGACATGTCCCAAAAACAACTTAAAACCGCTGTAAACTGCATGAAATAGCGTGCCAAGACACACCAAGGCATAAAGTGCTGCAAAAACTGCCAAAAAGACAATGATATGGCATGTTGAAAAATGACCCAAAAGGCAATATTATAGTATGGCAAAAATGTCCAAAAATGACATGTCCTAAAAACAGCTTTAAACAACTGAAAACTGCATGAAATAGCGTGCCGAGACACACCAAGGCATGAAATGCTGCAAAAACGTGCAAAAACACCATAATATGGCATATCCAAATAATGACCAAGAAAGCAAGACTATAGTATGGCAAAAATG
>NW_024673317.1:0-336 GCF_008729295.1 Plectropomus leopardus | reverse complement strand
AATGACATTGCCGAAAAGCAGCTGAAAACTGCTTGAAACTACATAAAATAGCCTGTCGAGACATGCCATAGCATATAATGTTGCAAAAATGGCAAAAAACATCGGAATTTGGGATGGCAAAAAAAATGACCAAAAGAGCAAGGCTATAGCATGGCAAAAATGTCAAAAATGACATTTCCCAAAAGCAGCTGAAAACTGCTACAAAATACATTAAATAGCGTGTCGAGACAAGCCATAGCATAAAACGTTGCCAAAACAGACAAAAACAACATATTATGGCATGTCGAAAAAAATGACCAAAAGAGCAAGGCTATAGTATGGCAAAAATGTCAAAAA
>NW_024673316.1:0-544 GCF_008729295.1 Plectropomus leopardus | reverse complement strand
CGCCATAGCAAAGAAAGTTGCAAAAAGAGCCCAAAACAGCATCATTTGGCTTGACGAAAATATGACCAAAAATCCAAGACTATAGTAAGGCAAAAATGTCAAAATATGGCATATCCCAAAAAGTGTTGAAAATAGCTTTAAATAGCTTAGAATAGCCTGCCAAGACACGCCATAGCAAAGAAAGTTGCAAAAAGAGCCCAAAACAGCATAATTTGGCATGTCAAAAACATGACAGAAAATCCAAGACTATAGTAAGGCAAAAATGTCAAAATATGGCATATCCCAAAAAGTGTTGAAAACAGCTTTAAATAGCATAGAATACCCTGCGAAGACACGCCATAGCAAAGAAAGTTGCAAAAAAAAAGCGAAAAACAGCATAATTTTGTATGTCGAAAATACGACCAAAAATCCAAGGCTATAGTAAGGCAAAAATGTCAAAATTTGGCATGTCCCAAAAACTGCTGAAAAAAGCTTTAAATAGCATAGAATAGCCTGCCAAGACACGCCATAGCAAAGAAAGTTGCAAAAAGAGCCCAAAACAGCA
>NW_024673315.1:0-520 GCF_008729295.1 Plectropomus leopardus | reverse complement strand
CATATCTCAAAAACAGCTAAAAATAGTTGAAAAACGCATTAAATAGCGTGCCAAGATACGCCATATCAAAGAAAGTTGCAAAAATGGCCAAAAACACCACAAAACTGCAAGTTGAAAAAACTGACCCAAAAAGCAAGGCTATAGTAAGGCAAAAACGTCAAAAAATGACGTGTCTCAAAAACAGCTAAAAATAGTTCAAAACCGCATTAAATAGCGTGCCAAGATACGTTATAGTAAAGAAAGTTGCAGAAAGAACCAAAAACAGCATAATTTGACATTTAAAAAAAAATGACCCAAAAAAAGCAAGGCTATAGTAAGGCAAGAATGCTAAAAATTGACATGTCTCAAAAACAGCTGAAAATAGTTGAAAACCGCATTAAATAGCGTCCCAAGATACGCCATAGCAAACAAAGTTACAAAAAGAGCCCAAAACGGCATAATTTGGCATGTCGAGAAAATGACCAAAAAAAGCAAGGCTATAGTAAGGCAAAAACGTCAAAAAATGACATGTCTCAAAAAC
>NW_024673314.1:0-294 GCF_008729295.1 Plectropomus leopardus | reverse complement strand
ATAACGTGCTGAGACACACCATAGCATTAAAACATGCAAAAATGGCCCAGAACATAAAAATATAGCATGTCAAAAAAATGACCAAAAAAAGCAAGGCTATAGTATGGCAAAAATCTCAAAATTTTATATGTCCCAAACACAGCTGAAAACACCTTAAAACAGCATGAAATTATGTGCTGAGACACACCATAGCATTAAAACATGGAAAAATGGCCCAAAACACAAAAATATAGCATGTTGAAAAAATGACCAAGAAAAGCAAGGCTATAGTATGGCAAAAATGTCAAAATTTGA
>NW_024673313.1:0-296 GCF_008729295.1 Plectropomus leopardus | reverse complement strand
AAAATGAAGGCTACAATAAGTTGCCATTTTTACACCAAGCTAAAACGAATCCAGCTTAATTCTATAACCATGTATAACTAACTTTCATAAAGGTTTGGCTTTAACTGTAAGGTGATTTTGAAGGCTGCGGTTCATGTCTCTGTTAAACTGCCTTATTAATAGAGATGTTTTTAATATTTCACTGATATAAATTGTTGGATAAGATATTACACCTCTCAGAATAATGCAATACAGTTCAAGAGAACATAGGATAGATAGATAGATAGATAGATAGATAGATAGATAGATAGATAGAT
>NW_024673312.1:0-466 GCF_008729295.1 Plectropomus leopardus | reverse complement strand
AAGGCTATAGTAAGGCAAAAATGTCAAAATTTGACATTTCTCAAAAATAGCTAAAAACAGCTGTAAACGTCTTAGAATAACCTGCCAATACATGCCATAGCAAAGAAAGTTGCAAAAAGGGCCAAAAACATCATAATTTCACAAGTCGAAAAAATGACCAAAAATGACCAAAGATGCAAGGCTATAGTAAGGCAAAAATGTCAAAATTGGACATTTCTCAAAAATAGCTAAAAACACCTGTAAAGGGATTACAACAACCTGCCAAGACACGCCAGAGCAAAGACATTTTCAAAAAGGGCCAAAAATACAAGAATTTGGAATGTCGAAATAATGACCAAAAATGCAAGGCTATAGTAAGGCAAAAATGTCAAAATTTGACATTTCCATAGAACAGCTAAAAACAGCTGTAAACAGATTCGAATAACCTGCCAAGACACGCCATAGCAAAGAAAGTTGCAACAAGGGC
>NW_024673311.1:0-1208 GCF_008729295.1 Plectropomus leopardus | reverse complement strand
TAAAAAAAAGACCTAGAGGATAGCGTCTGACCTGTCTCATGTCCTCTCCTCAGAGTATGAGCCCTTGCCTTCTGGCAGACGATATAGAGTCCCCTACTACTATCCTATCTCGGTTAAACTTTTAAACAATGCTGCCTAAGAAACTGTGTGTTACACAGTCTCATGGTGTTTTTATTACTGAGTGATTGCAGTACGTGTTTTTATTACTGGGCGTGTGCAATGTGTGTTTTTTTTAATTGTTTTTATTATTGGGTGAGTGCAGTTGGTGTCGTGTGCAATGTGTGCGCAATTTGTATTATGTGTAACTGGGACTTTGTGCAGTTGTACATCTGATGTTGTTCCTGTTCAGACTGTTACGTTTTTAATGCCATGGTGCAATTATTGTTTTTATTGTAAGTGTGGATGCATTATCGGTGCAGCACTGAGGTGTATCTTATCATATCATATCATATCCCTAAGTAGTAAGTAACAAAGTAAAAAAAACAAACTTTGTGCTTCCTCAGGGTGCAACATCTCACCATCTTGGTCAGAACTTCGCCAAGATGTTTGAGATAATGTTTGAGGATCCAAAGAGGCCTGGTGAGAAACAGCTGGCTTTCCAGAACTCCTGGGGAATCACAACCAGGACTATTGGTGTCCTCACCATGGTGCACGGAGACAACATGGGACTCGTACTGCCCCCCAGGGTGGCCTGCCTGCAGGTAGACACACATATACATTTTTACGCAGAGACATGGGAAAACAGTGGATATACCTGATGGATGATCTTACTTTTTTAACTGACACGTGTGATAACTTACCCTTTAACCCAAAGACACCTGCTTTTTATCCTATTTTTATATGAATTAAAGAATAGATGAAGAATAAATCCTCTGCTAAAGTAGACAACCAACCTATGAGAAAGTGATACATGAAGGACAAAAAGCATTAAAGAACTATGTGGTTAAAATTTGTCTTCTTTTTTTCCCAGGTTGTCATCATCCCATGTGGCATCACTGCCTCCCTGCCAGAGCAGGACAAGGATTCACTGATGGCTCAGTGCACTAAATACCTGAACAGGCTGCTGGATGCTGGCATCAGGGTGAAGACTGACCTCCGAGACAACTACTCCCCAGGGTGGAAGTTCAACCACTGGGAACTCAAGGTCAGAAATAATATGACGATAGCAGTAGCTGTAGAAGCTAATGAAGTGCTTTACCTAAAGGAAC
>NW_024673310.1:0-506 GCF_008729295.1 Plectropomus leopardus | reverse complement strand
TGACATGTCCCAAAAACAGCTGAAAATAGCTTTAAATCTCATTAAATAGCGTGCCGAGACACGCCATAGCATTGAAAGTTGCAAAAACGGCCAAAAACACCATAATTTTGCATGTCGAAAAAATGACCCAAAAAGCAAGACTATAGTATGGCAAAAATGTCAAAAAATGACATGTCCCAAAAACATCTAAAAACTTATTAAAACTGTGTTAAATGGCGTGCCGAAACACGCCATATCATAGAAAGTTGCAAAAACGGTTAAAAACACCATAATTTGGCATGTCGAAAAAATGACCAAAAAAGCCAGGCAATAGTATGGCAAAAATGTGAAAAAAGACATGTCGCAAAAACAGCTGAAAATAGTTCTAAACCACATTAAATTGTGTGCCAAAATGCGTGGTAGCATACAAAGTTGCAAAAACGGCCAAAAACACCATAATTTTGCATGTCGAAAAAATGACCCAAAAGGCAAGGCTATAGTATGGCAAAAATGTGAAAAAATGACAT
>NW_024673309.1:0-293 GCF_008729295.1 Plectropomus leopardus | reverse complement strand
TACTTTTACTCATATTAAACGTGTGGTGATTGAAGCTTGAACAAGTGTCTCCTTCCTTCGGAAGTCATGACAGAAAACTCACACTATCAAATAGTCTGCCAAGACACTCCATAGCAAAGAAAGTTGCAAAATAAGCCAAAAACAGCATAATTTGGCATGTCAAAAATCTGACCATAAATCCAAGACTATAGTAAGGCAAAATTTGACATGTCCCAAAACCTGTTAAAAGAGCCAGAAACAGCTTAGTATAGCCTGCCAAGACACACCATAGCAAAGAAAGTTGCAAAAAGAGC
>NW_024673308.1:0-315 GCF_008729295.1 Plectropomus leopardus | reverse complement strand
TATGGCGAAAATGTCAAAATTTGAAATGTCCCAAAAACACCTGAAAACCACTTAGTACAGCATATAGAGGTGTGTTATAGTATACAGTGTTAAAAAAACATCCCAAAACCATCCAAAAACCCATAAAATAGCATGTTGAAAAAATGACCAAAACACCAAGGCTATAGTATGGCGAAAATGTAAAAATTTGACATGTCCCAAAAACACCTGAAAACCACTTAGTATGGCATGTAGAGGCATATTATATCATAAAGTGTTGAAAAAACATCCCAAAACCATCCAAAAACCCATAAAATAGCATGTTGAAAAAATGAC
>NW_024673307.1:0-254 GCF_008729295.1 Plectropomus leopardus | reverse complement strand
CCTGTAAACACGGTATGTACCTGTAATTACCTAGATTTACCTGTAAATACTGTATTTACCTGTAAAAACAGTGTTTACCTGTAAATACAGTTTTTACCGTTAAAACAGTATTTACCTGTAAAAACAGTGTTTACCTGTAAATACAGTGTTTACCTGTAAAAACAGTGTTTACCTGTAAAACAGTATTTACCTGTAAAAACAGTGTTTACCTGTAAATACAGTATTTACCTGTAAAAACAGTGTTTACCTGTAAA
>NW_024673306.1:0-412 GCF_008729295.1 Plectropomus leopardus | reverse complement strand
TGACCCGTCCCAAAAACAGTTGAAAACACCTCAAAACAGCATAAAATAGCATGCTCAGGCACGCCATAGCATTAAAACGTGCAATTATGGCCAAAAACAACAAAATCTAGGATGTCAAAAATTTGAAAAAAACAGCAAGGCTATAGTATGGCAAAAATGTCAAAATGTGACCCATCCCAAAAACAGTTGAAAACACCTCAAAAGCACATAAAATAGCGTGCTTAGACACGCCAAAGCAATGAAACGTGCAATTATGGCCAAAAAAACCATAATCTTGCATGTCAAAAATCTGACCAAAAAAGCAAGGCTATAGTATGGCAAATGTGTCAAAATTTGACCCGTCCCAAAAACGTTTGAAAACACCTCAAAACAGCATAAACTAGCGTGCTCAAGCACACCATAACATTAAAAC
>NW_024673305.1:0-498 GCF_008729295.1 Plectropomus leopardus | reverse complement strand
AACTGCTGAAAACCAGCTAAAATAGTGTACCAAAACATGCCATAGCATAGCATATTATTAAAACAACCAAATACACTATAATATAGCATGTTGAAAAAATGACCAGAAATGCAAGGCTATAGTATGGCAAAAATGTCAAAATATGACATCTCCCCAAAACAGCTGAAAGCTGCTGAAAACCACCTAAAATAGTGTTCCCAGGCATGCCACAGCATAGCATGTTGCAAAAAGAGCCCAAAACACTATAATATAGCATGTTGAAAAAATGACCGAAGATGCAAGGCTATAGTATGGCAAAAATGTCAAAATATGACATCTCCCCAAAACAGCTGAAAGCTGCTGAAAACCACCTAAAATAGTGTTCCCAGGCATGCCACAGCATAGCATGCTGCAACAACAGCCAAAACCAATATAATATAGCATGTCGAAAAAATGACCGAAGATGCAAGGCTATAGTATGGCAAAAATGTCAAAATATGACATCTCCCAAAAACGGCT
>NW_024673304.1:0-232 GCF_008729295.1 Plectropomus leopardus | reverse complement strand
ATTTGCTCAGAGTTCCTTTAGGCCCTGTATATTGTGGGGCTGTCATGCTTGACACGACTCTGCAACATTACGTGGACTTTGGGGACAGTGCCTCTGGACTGGCGGACTGGGATGGTGGTCCCTCTGTTTAAGAAGGGGGACCGGAGGGTCGATTCAGGGGTACTGGAGAGGAGGGTCTGCCGGATAGTCCAACCTCGGATTCAGGAGGAGCAATGCGGTTTTCGTCCTGGTC
>NW_024673303.1:0-444 GCF_008729295.1 Plectropomus leopardus | reverse complement strand
GGGAGGGGAAGACACAAGAGACAACAAAAACAACAGCAACAATAACAACAACAACGACAATGAAAACGATGACAACAATGCTAATTACAATAATGACAGCTGCAAGTATTTACAACAGTATTAACTGTGGAAGCAGGCAGGAAATGAGTAAAAAAAGAGGAAAAAAAAAAAATTATTGAGAATCAGCACCTCCAAATCCCAGGCCATGGTTTTCAGTCGGAAAAGGGTGGAGTGCCCCCTCCGGATCGGGGACGAGATCCTTCCCCAAGTGGAGGAGCTTAAGTACCTCGGGGTCTTGTTCACGAGTGAGGGAAGGATAGAGCGGGAGATCGACAGGCGGATCGGTGCAGCGTCTGCAGTAATGTGGACTCTGCACCGATCTGTTGTGGTGAAGAGGGAGCTGAGCCGAAAGGCAAAGCTCTCGATTTACCGGTCGATCTTCGT
>NW_024673302.1:0-409 GCF_008729295.1 Plectropomus leopardus | reverse complement strand
AGTAAGGCAAAAACGTCAAAAAATGACATGTCCCAAAAATTGCTGAAAACAGCTTAAAACTGCATGAAATAGTGTGCCAAAACACGCCATAGCAAAGAATGTTGCAAAAGTGGTAAAAAAGTTGATAAAATGTCATGTCGAAAAAATGACCAAAGAAAGCAAGGCTATAGTAAGACAAAAACGTCAAAAAATGACATGTCCCAAAAACTGTCGAAAACAACTTAAAAGTGCATGAAATAGCGTGCCAAAACATGCCATAGCAAAGAATGTTGCAAAAATTGCCAAAAACACGATACAATGGCATGTCGAAAAAATGACCAAAAAAGCAAGGCTATAGTAAGGCAAAAGCGTCAAAAAATGACATGTCCCAAAAATTGCTGAAAACAGCTTAAAACTGCATGAAATAGCG
>NW_024673301.1:0-260 GCF_008729295.1 Plectropomus leopardus | reverse complement strand
ATGATAGATAGATGGATAGATGGATAGATGGATAGATAGATAGATAGGTAGATGGATAGATGGATAGATAGATAGATAGATAGATAGATAGATGGTAGATAGATGATAGATAGATAGATGGTAGATAGATGGATAGATAGATGGATAGATGATAGATAGATGGATAGATGGGTAGATAGATAGATGATAGATAGATAGATGGATAGATGGGTAGATAGATAGATGGATAGATAGATAGATAGATAGATAGATAGATAGAT
>NW_024673300.1:0-1669 GCF_008729295.1 Plectropomus leopardus | reverse complement strand
TGACATTGCTGGCAACAACCATAGTATAAAAGAGTAAAACAGTCGATAAATGGTCAGGCAGAGGGGAGGTGGATGGGTCAAACAAACTCTTGATTTTCACCAACAAGCCTGCTGTTTGTTTCCTGTGTGGAACCAAAAGTCCATGGAGTACTTTTTAACAACATAGCATGCTACCACGGTGACATATGTCATCCAAACTGACACAGGAGGGTACCAAGCATTTTGTATTTTAACGTGTAGGTTCACTGACAAATCAATGGTATTTAATGAGTTATGATGAGCCTGTGTCGGGCACAAGTAAATAAAATCAGCTGAAACAGAAACTACTTCTGTTTATTCCCCTGTCATGCTTAATGCTATTACAACCTACTACAACCATGGTATCAATGTACTACTTAGCAAGATGTTTGCTTGAGTACAATATTGAGACAGCGGTTATATAACTTTCTAAATAAGCCACAAGATAACCGTGTGCGTGCACATGTCATAGGTGCACAAACAGCACTGCACTCTTGGTCATATTAAAAGGTAGGAACAACCATCCTTTGCGGTTGTATGGGTTTAAGGCCTTGCTTTTATAATTTATGTCAGACTTGAAGCCAATTATTGAATCTTACTTTTTTCTGTCTTTAATTCATATCTTTGATTCCAGTCCTATAAAGCAGAAAATCAGTCATCATGTAGTTATTCATACAACCCATCCTCCAATCTCTCTCTGATCTCTCAGTGTGTAGCGAGCACCCAACATGCTCTCTCCTGACAGCTTATTTCTTGGTGTGTACATATGAAAATGCACTTATGAATACATATGCATATGGATTTATGTGTATGCTTGTTTGTGACCATTTGTTCGCCGAGGCCAAATCGTTTCATAATACATAATACATAAGAAAAGTTAGCAGATTCAAGAAAAGACATGCAGAGGCCAACTTTTCTGGCTCAACTTTGCTGCATTACCAGGCTGACTGTGACTCCAGACTCCAGTGCATTCTTGCCAATATCTGACACATCTGTGTGTGCGTGTGTGCACGCCTGAGAAAGAGCGAGAGGAGGCTGTTAACTGTCAAATTTTCTCTCCTCTCGGCGATGCATCATTAGGTAGAAACATGGCTCCCGGCCCCCCTCTGAGCGAGATGAAGGCTAGGAGGGACTGACGGGAGGAGGAGAGGAGGACGACAGGGAGAGAATGATAAAAAAAAAAAAAAGGAGGGTAGAAGGGAGGAAAAAAGCTGCAGTGGATGACAGCAGGGGGGTTATGTACACAGATGAGATGCGAGAAAGAAAGATACAAAGCAGAGTTGTATAGAAAGGGAGCCCAAAAGAGAGCGCAAGGGAGTGAAGAAATGCGATGGAGAGAGAAAAATGATTGATTCATGTAATTCATTTCTGATTCAAACCTTTCATTTTTTAATAATGTGAGTTATCTGTTTCGCAAATTCTGCTTTCCGGAAAAGAAAAAAAAAAATCAATCTGCAGTGCACAGTTGAATAAACTGAATAAATCGAGCAAATGTTTGTTTTTGTTTTTTTTTTTTTTTTTTTACAAAGTGTGTTTTTGTGTGTGTATGTCTGAGCATATTGTTGCGATAGAGAAATTTTCATATTCTAAGCCACATTCTCTCACAAATAAACCCTGTTCTTAGCTTGACTGCCATCCACTTTTCAGATTA
>NW_024673299.1:0-286 GCF_008729295.1 Plectropomus leopardus | reverse complement strand
AAAAAAAGCAAGGCTATAGTATGGCAAAAATGTCAAAAATGACATTTCCCAAAAACAACTAAAAACTGCTTTAAACTACATTTAATAGTGTATTTAGACACGCCATAGCATCGAATGTTGCTAAAATTGCAAGAAACACCCAATTTTCGTGTGTCGAAAAAAATGACCAAAAAAGCAAGGCTATAGTATGGCAAAAATGTCAAAAAATGACATTTCCCAAAAACTGATAAAAACTGCTAGAAACTACGTATAATAGCGTATTTAGACACGCCATAGCATAGAATGT
>NW_024673298.1:0-210 GCF_008729295.1 Plectropomus leopardus | reverse complement strand
TGAGGTGTTTTCAGCTGTTTTTGGGACATGTCAAATTTGACTTTTTTGCCATACTATAGCCTTGCTGTTTTGTCATTTTTTCAACATGCTATATTATGGATTTTTTGACCACATTTGCACGCTTTAATGCTATAGCGTGTCTCAGCACGTTATTCTATGCTGATTTGTCAAATTTTGACATTGTTGCCATACTATAGTCTTGCTTTTTCG
>NW_024673297.1:0-203 GCF_008729295.1 Plectropomus leopardus | reverse complement strand
TGCAAAAACGGCAATATATGGGATGTTGAAAAAATGAGCCGAAAAGCAAGGCTATAGTATGGCAAAATAGTCAAAATTGACATGTCCCGAAAACAGCTGAAAACAGCTGAAAAACACATAAAATAGTGTGCAGAGGCATGCCATGGCATAAAATGTTGTCAAAATTACGAAAAACACCATAATATGGCATGTTGAAAAAATGA
>NW_024673296.1:0-202 GCF_008729295.1 Plectropomus leopardus | reverse complement strand
CAAAATTTGACATGTCCCGAAAAAGCTGAAAACACCTCAAAACAGCAAAAAAATACACGCCATTGTATTAAAATGGTAAAATATGGCTAAAAAGGACAAAATATAGGAAGTCGAAAAAATGAGCAAAACACCAAGGCTATAGTATGGCAAAAATGTCAAAATTGGACATATTCCAAAAACAGCTGAAAACACCTCAAAACAG
>NW_024673295.1:0-294 GCF_008729295.1 Plectropomus leopardus | reverse complement strand
GTCCCAAAAACAGCTGAAAACACTTCAAAACAGCATAAAATAGCGTGCTGAGACACGCTGTTGTAAAAATGTCCTAATTTGACATGTCCAAAAAACAGCATAAAAACCTTCAAAACAGCATAAAATAACATCCTGAGACACGCTGTTGTATTTAAGATTGCAAATATTGTCTTTAACACAATAATTTGGAATGTTGAAAAAATGACCACAATAGCAAGGATATAGTATGGCAAAAATGTCCAAATTTGACATGTGCCAAAAACAGCTGAAAACACTTCAAAACAGCATAAAATA
>NW_024673294.1:0-220 GCF_008729295.1 Plectropomus leopardus | reverse complement strand
TGGATGTGTTCGGGGTTCAGCTGCTGCAGTTGGAGTTTTTGCTCCGATCGTGTCGCCTCCTTCCTGTCTGTAACTATGGCAACGGCCCCGTGGAGGACGTCATGGAAATGCTGCTCCAGGTGATCCATGAACAGCGTCCTCATCCTGGACATCACACACACACACACACACACACACACATACACACAGACACACACAGAGTCAGCCTTTTAAACTTTTT
>NW_024673293.1:0-211 GCF_008729295.1 Plectropomus leopardus | reverse complement strand
CTTGAGTAGGATATAATGACATGAGTCCACTGTTGGCTGGTACATAATGTCACAAGTTCCTTCTTAGATAGCACGGAGTGACATTCACACTCAACCATGTAAAGCACATACAAACATATTTAATAATACTTGTGAAAAAAAATCTCATCTGAATAATGTTACATTTCTTCTTCAAATATGATTTGTTAGTATGTTTGTGTAACAGAATATA
>NW_024673292.1:0-357 GCF_008729295.1 Plectropomus leopardus | reverse complement strand
CCTGCAGTGCGCCATCCTCAACGAGAAACTGGACTCCCTCCTCCAGACCCTCAACTCCGAGTGCCCCTCTCTGCCCTCGCTGCCCCACTCCACTCCCCCCATAGTGGAGGAGGAGCAGGAGGAGGAGGAGGAAGAGGAGGAGGCCAGCGAGGAGAGCCTGACGGAGCTGAAGGAGAAGCTGGAGGAGGAGGAGACGGAGAAGGGAGGAGGAGGCGCCCCGCACCAGCTGTTTAAAAGCAGGGAGCAGCTGATGCTGCGGGCCAACAGTCTGAAGAAAGCTGTGAGGCAGATCATCGAGCAGGCCGAGAGAGGTAACACACACACACACACACACACACACACACACACACACACACA
>NW_024673291.1:0-342 GCF_008729295.1 Plectropomus leopardus | reverse complement strand
AAGCAATGACGACAGCGGAAGTTTGGGAAACGAACAACATGGCGTCACGGCAGCAGGTGCTGCTGTTCACCTGCACGAGGACAGGAGAAGTGACGTGAACAAACGTGAGTAACAACTGTGTCTCTGCGTCTCTGCGTCTTTGCGGCTCCGCTGCTCGTGATGTGTCTTTGTCGCTGGACTGTGAGGATGTGACGGAGGTGACGGTCTGTGCGCGTGTGCACGAGCCCAGACATTTGGACCAAACGCTGCACGTTTAAAATCATAACACGTAAAGCGCGCGCTAATATCACACACACACACGCACACACACACACACACACACACACACACACACACACACAC
>NW_024673290.1:0-576 GCF_008729295.1 Plectropomus leopardus | reverse complement strand
CCCTTATACGTGGGAGCGGCCACGTATGAGGGATTTCTGGGAGCTGACAGTCCACGATTTCACAGAGGAGTTGTGGATTCAAAACTTCCGAATGATCCGCTCAACTTTCTCAGAGTTATGTGATGCAATAGAAACCCAAATGGGCTAATAGAAATACCTCACTGAAGGTAATAAAGTAAATTACAATACTTTGATGCAAGCAATATACAATATGGTCAGCAAGAAATGAAGTAGTATGTTAATGTCATTTGTGGGGCTAAATAACAGAAATGATTTATATTTTCTCCATATTCACTCCATACAAAAATGTTTTACTCTAATAGGTTGATGTGGACTACATAGGAGTGTGTGTGTGTGTGTCTGTGTGTGTGTGTGTGTGTGTGTGTGTGTGTGTTAAAGACATCAAGTGAAAAGAAACAGATAGAGACACATGGACAGAAAAAAGGGAAAGTCTGGTGTAACACACAGCAGCCGGCCGTACATGTTACTTACAGGTCAGAGAGAGACTGCGTGTGTGAAAGGGGTTAGAGTGTATGTCGCTGTGGTGTGTGTGTGTGTGTGTGTGTGTGTGTGTGT
>NW_024673289.1:0-1410 GCF_008729295.1 Plectropomus leopardus | reverse complement strand
TTTTTAAACAAAGTTTAAAAAACGAAATTAGATATGTCTGTGATAGTTTGGACATGGATTCATCGCAACAGCCCAAGGTCTAAAACATCAGTGTATCTTCTGCATTAAGGCTGCAGACAGCTTTCCTTTCAGGAGGGTTCAAGGATAGGCAAAAATGTAGGTGTTGAATTTTACATACATATAGCCAGATGTGCTTCAGGATATTTGGATATATCAGATAAATATTATTGCCTCCTCTTTGACTGTACATGTTTTTTATTTTAGTAATATAGCAACTCTTTGTTGTACTGTCTGCTGGTCGCTGAATCCGTGGTCCCTTAATGAAAATCTGCATTATTATAAACTTGAATCACCCCTCCTTTAGGCAGTTAGGCTGCTGTGTTAAAATTAAACTCCTGTGACGTCACATTTCCCCGTGTTTTGTCTTATCACTTTCAGAACTGTGTTATTTCCTGTTTTTGCTTTTTTAGTTTAACATTTATCTGTTTTTGTCTATCAATCTTTGCTCTTGTTACAGCCCAAAAAAGACCTCCACTTCGTCATGGAGACCAACAATGAATATAAAGGCCTTCTGGGATGCTTTCCGGACACCATTGGAGTCCACAAGGTACAGTGGGAAAAGATACACAGTGCTTTATCATATATATATATATATGTGTGTGTGTGTGTATATATATGTACACCCTAAACTGAAGTTGTGAAGGCAGTTTCTTTCAGAGGCATGTGGTTCTGCAGTCGGAGCTGGTTGCATCACCTTTTTAAAAGTCCCCCTCCAGACAAGAGACTGGAAAGAGATCTACTCTTTCTCTGTCATTGATAAATTCCATATCTAGCCTCTGCTCTGCTCACCACAGCTGCTTTTTTTAAAGACTATTTTCTTTGGCTTTTTGCCTTTATTGGAGCGAGGAAAGTGTGAAAGGGGGAGAGAGAGAGGGGATGACATACAGAATAGGGTGGAGGTCAGAATTGAACATATAGGTTGGACATAGCCTCTGTACTCTGGGTGCTCGCTCTACCAGCTAAGCTACTGGGCGTCCCACCACCACCACTGCTGCTTGTGTTAGGTTTCATTCTGCGCTCTCTCCAGCGTTGCCATGGCGCTATTTGGGCCAGACCAGTGACCTGTTTACTGATAAAAGAGCAGTGTGCATCAAGATGGCTAGTGTTAGTGTTAGGACAAACATTGGAGAGATTCGGCCATAAATATTTGAGCCTCAGTGACACCCAGACTCAGATGAGGAGGCTGTTCTGCACCAACAACTAGCAGAAACATCAGAAGTGTAGTTAGCATCTTGTGTTTATGGCGCTTGTAAACTTGTAGGCTAACTGGCAGTGGCTGATGCAGAGTTAGTGGTTGTGATACATTATCTGCTCATTGGGGTTTCTGGTAGATAGTGGAAGGAACCTCCA
>NW_024673288.1:0-503 GCF_008729295.1 Plectropomus leopardus | reverse complement strand
TCAAACCAGTTCAGAACAGTACCAGAGAGGCCGACCAGGTTCCTCAGTCTATTTAATAAAATGTGATGGTCTACTGTATCGAAGGTGGCGGTTAGATCCAGTAGTACCAAGACAGTGAGTTTATGGTTATCTAAGTTGAGCCTGATGTCATTTAAAATCTTTACAAGGGCCGTCTCGGTACTGTGGTTCATCCTAAAACCAGACTGACACCTCTCTAAAATGTTATTTGTGATTAAAAAGTCATTTACTTGGTTAAACACAAGTTTTTCCACGATTTTACTTAAAAATGGTAAGTTGGATACAGGCCGATAATTATTAAAAATGTTGGGATCTAAATTGCTCTTCTTCAGGAGGGGCTTCACCACCGCCGTTTTAAAGGAGTTGGGGAAGACATCCGTCTGAAGAGAGCAATTCACCATGTATAACAATTGTTCCTCAAAGAATGCATGAAACATTTTAAAAAATGGAGTGGGAATTGGGTCTAAGAGGCAGGTTGTGGGCTT
>NW_024673287.1:0-232 GCF_008729295.1 Plectropomus leopardus | reverse complement strand
AAATTACTCTGATACAACACACACACACACACACACACACACACACAGACACACAGGATGAGGGTTTTATTGAGTGCAGTATCGAGGCTGCTGGCTGTTTCATCTGTTTCATTCATCACACTGACATGATAATGCACACAGAGACCTCTGAGTGTGTGTGTGTGTGTGTGTGAGTGTGTGTGAGTGTGTGTGTGTGTGTGTGTGTGTGTGAGTGTGTGTGTGTGTGTGTGTG
>NW_024673286.1:0-414 GCF_008729295.1 Plectropomus leopardus | reverse complement strand
CTGCAGCCAATAATCTGTTGACCCCTAGGTTTTTTAACTATTATTCTGGTTTACCCTTCATTATGTGGCCCTAATGTGCACACACTCATTGATGCATGGTCTAAAATGCTAACAGCAGTGAGATTAAATGCACCTGCATGAGCTACCCTGGGGCCACAGGTTGGACCAGTCATGACGGCCGAGGTGTGTATGTGTGTGTGTGTGTGTGTGTGTGTGTGTGTGTGTTGGGGATAGAGAAAGGGGCGGTGTAAAGGTCATCATGAATAGAACATGAGGATGGGTGGGGTCAGGATGTTCAATGTCCATCACCTCCCTTTAGATGATCTCCAGCTGGCTTGGGTGGGGGTTTGCGACTGGTCAGACACTGGTGTGTGTGTGTGTGTGTGTGTGTGTGTGTGTGTGTGTGTGTGTGTG
>NW_024673285.1:0-272 GCF_008729295.1 Plectropomus leopardus | reverse complement strand
TAGTCTGTGACAAACATCAGTATTTCCTCTTCTGTTTGCTTTTCGGTAGACTGCATGCCTTGCAGAATTTTGCTGCCTTGTCACAGTTGTGTTATGCACTCCTTAGAGCCATTAGACTCCATTGACAGACAAAGATTTCACTCCAAAGAGCACAATAAGTGTGTGTGTGTGTGTGTGTGTGTGTGTGTGAGTGCTTTCTTTTTGTTTGTATACATGTGTGTGTCTGCAAAGTTGCAACATTGTCACATTTCAAGCACTGACAATTGTCTCCG
>NW_024673282.1:0-264 GCF_008729295.1 Plectropomus leopardus | reverse complement strand
GTGTGTGTGTGTGTGTGTGTGTGTGTGTGTGTCTGCGTGTGTGTGAGACAGAAATTAAGGGAAATGTGGAGGAAAAGCAAGAGAGGGAATTGGCTTTATTTCTGATTTATTTGCATGTGGCAAATAAGGAAACAAATAAAATAGTTCAGGTGGGCTGATAAAAACATCTCCTCACAAGAAGCAGAGAAAGTAAAAACAGGACGGCAAAAACAGAAATACTCTCTTCCCCCATCCGACTTATCTTTTACTTCATGGGTATTAGTA
>NW_024673281.1:0-561 GCF_008729295.1 Plectropomus leopardus | reverse complement strand
GCCTGTCTTTGCAAGCAGCCTCGCATACCAAAACAAATACTTTGTTTTAGGTACTGCGGGTGGACACCAGTGGGGTGTGGGAAGCTGTCAGGCGTCAGACAGCAACCTACACACCTGCTGGTGGAAACCCAACAGAGAGGTGTTTTCCTAGACTGCACTGGTTGGCCTGAAGGGCTGCAGCTGAGGCAGTCGCCAAAGCAAAAACTTGGGTGTTTGGGAGGCCATGAAGGAGGAAAGTGTTGCTGAAGAGGGACGTCTGGAGTGCTCTGCCCTGCCTGTTGACCTCATGACCCAGCCTTCAATAAAAGGCAGTACATGGCACAGGTTACAGAAATTCATTTGTTTTAATGATGCATTTCTGTTTTTACTCAAGACAGACAATAAAGAATCAATCTATCTATCTACCTTCTAGGGGAGAGTCTCTAGAATTTTACTAACTTTTGTTTCATTTGATCTGGATCTGATGAGACCGTGATGTCTCAGCCAGTTAGTGTTGAGAGTACCTCCCCCAGTACGGGGACACCGGGTCCCCCCACCGGAGCCAGACCGGGAGGGGGGTGG
>NW_024673280.1:0-215 GCF_008729295.1 Plectropomus leopardus | reverse complement strand
GAGAGAGAGAGAGAGAGAGAGAGAGAGAGAGAGAGAGAGTGTGAGTGCGCGCTTGTGACTGTGAGACTGCTGCGACTGAAGAATGAAGTTAAACATCACAGTGCAGTGTGTGTACAATTGAGGCTTACTGTCAGTGAACAAATGCTCCGACTTCCCAAAAACCCAAGACAAGCTCCTATATTTTGCCCGCTGTTTGATGACTAAAATGAAGGAGG
>NW_024673279.1:0-320 GCF_008729295.1 Plectropomus leopardus | reverse complement strand
TTTATACTGTTTCCTGTTTCATCAGCTAAAACATGATCAGTTCCTGACGCCATCAATGCGCTCAACTCAATCAGGACGTTAACAACAACACAACACAAAAACAACCAAAACTCTGTGTGTGTGTGTGTGTGTGTGTGTGTGTGTGTGTGTGTGTGTGTGTGGTGTGTGTGTGTGTGTGTGTGTGTGTGGTGTGTGTGTGTGTGTGTGTAGAGTCACATTTTAAACATGTTTATAGAAGAGAAACTGCAGTCTGATGATGAGGAGTGAACTGATGACACACACACACACACACACACACACACACACACACACACACACAC
>NW_024673278.1:0-1276 GCF_008729295.1 Plectropomus leopardus | reverse complement strand
AAGTCTTTGCACTGAAGTCTCGAGTCAAGTCCAAAGACAAGACTGACAAGTGCCAAGTCCAAAACGTAAAGTTTTAAGTCCTAAACAAGTCATCATGCGCTCTTCACTAAATGGCATGGCACTTTAATAATATTATAAATTTACAAAAATCATCAATGCTTTTTAAAATATGCATTTCTTTCCTTAACAAGTTTGTTAAAACAAATGCCACTAAATTTATTTTTTTAAAAGTACTGCTGACACTATCATAGCACAAAGCACTGCAACAGTGCGAAATTTGTAGGTTTCTGTCCTGTCTTGCTGTAAATTGTAAATGTAAATGTTGTAAAATACTTTAATAAACTCTATATTACAGACTATATATACAACATCGCCGTCTTTATCATTACTTTTCAATCTTTGGGCTTGGCCGAAAGGTTTCATTACATTTAAGTCAAAAGGCACAAGTCTGAGTGAAATCACGAGTTCAAGTTCAGCCAGGTTCTCAGGGGCTTGAATCTTAGACATGCTCCATCGTTAACAAAGACATGAATGAAATGCTTTTCTTGAGAAAATATCTTGTTTTGTTTTGTTGTTTTGATGATAGCACCTGTAATTACCAAGAATAAATGAAATACAAAATTCTATTCAAGCAATGCAACAAAAATGTTTGAATCACAGAACTGACAAATAGAACCACAGAGACAGAAGACACATCCCCTCCTTTTCCACTTAATGCTTTATGCAACACAGATATGTTCATGGGACTCAATTTCCATACTTTGCGCATGATAATGTCACAGAACTCAAATTCCTGGAGGGGGACAGAAAAGCTGCTGTGTTGTAAAGCCTCGGAGTCAGAATTCTGTGGCCCTGGAAGTCTGATAAGGCCAACTTTATCTCAGCTTGGAGACCACATTTAAGAGGAAAAAAACCTGTTCTACAAACTAGGAGTTTCAAACTTGGTTGGATAATGGGAAATGTAGGATCTAGTTAGTTTTGTTTTTTCCAAACTTGCCCTATAGGGACTTAAAGTCAGGATGTCTCTTAGCCGTGAACAGATTTCTTGAAAGTAATGAGAAGTGTGTAGATCATTCTTTTTAATTCATCACGATCTTATTTGAATCTGTTTAAAGGGAAATCCACCCCAAAATCCAAAATACATATTTCCCTCTTACCTGTAGTGTTATTTATCAATCTAGACAGTTTTGGTTGTGTTGCCAAATGTTAGACATATTAGAGAGGTCTGTCTTCTGTCCTATTTAAAAGAACTAGATGGCGCTCCACACTTAATTGT
>NW_024673277.1:0-2565 GCF_008729295.1 Plectropomus leopardus | reverse complement strand
TTGCACTTTTACCCTGGCCATTTTTTTTTCATTTTTTTCATCAACTTCACATTTTCTCGAAAAAGTAACTTTTTACTAATTTCTTGCTCATTTAACACAAGATGCTGCCTCTGCCCAAAAAGTCTAAATTGGTGTGACATCACATTTTCTTTAAAAAGTTTGAACAGTCAGGTAAGTGTAAGTTATTCTACCACTCATTTTCCCACAGCAGAGGTATTAAGAGACACTG
This sequence comes from Plectropomus leopardus, assembly GCF_008729295.1. Lineage (NCBI taxonomy): Eukaryota > Metazoa > Chordata > Actinopteri > Perciformes > Serranidae > Plectropomus > Plectropomus leopardus. Next base: position 2,336 of record NW_024673277.1, on the reverse strand, counting down.
GTCTGGCTTTGGAAGAGATTCAAAATTCAAATTTGCTTACTTTGCTTGAACAGATGGATTCAGATTTTGTGTGGTCAGAACACACTCGTGTTCGTGTATTTCAGTGGCTAACTACTTTTTTTTTCTTTTTTTTGCACCAGCATTCTGTAGCTCCAGGTTTCACTGGTATAAAAACGATCATGCAGGTATGGCAGCACTGGTCGGCTTCTATGGTCTCTAATTGAAGGTGAAGCTAATTAGGATGCTACACTTTGAGCTGAGAACACATCCCTTTTTCTTGTTTCCCCTCTCTGCCTCGTTATATGAGACTCTGAATAATGACCAACATATACATTACGCTCTGCTATAATTGTGTTGGAATTAATTATTCTGAAAATAAATCTCTTTGAAAAGAGAAGAGGAGGAAATAAGGACTGTGAGAGAGTAAAAGGTCTTGAAGTGAGAGTGCACACGTGTTTGTGTGTGAGAGTGTGTGTGCTGGTAATGAGATCTCAGTGCTGCTGTTAACGTGCTCTAAATAAATCCGTGATTAGCATTTTCTCTTTAAAAGGAATAATTTCAACTTTGATATCCGTAATTGTGCTTAAGGGCTTCTGTGCTTCTCTGCTAGCCCTCAAACGCTTGCTCTTCAACCCATGCAGAGACTATCACAGCAGCGTTTTTTTCACTTAACACTTCATTCACAACCTGTAGGCTAATAATGAGAAACACTCAATACTATTTTTAATAAAGCATTACAACAACCAAAGCCAAGCGTATTCCAGGTACTATGTAAAGTGATAAAACCAGCCTGTACAGCGAGAGTGTGCGCGCACGCACGCACGCGCGCGCGCGCGCGCACACACACACACACACACACACACACACACACACACACACACACACACACACACAGGGGCTTGTTATTCGCATGTGGCAGTGGCCAACCAATAGAGGGTGGTGTTGCATTGCAGGTCTGAGCACAGAGGGTCAGCACAAGAGCTGAGAGCGAACGGAGCTCATCACATCCACACCTGCCCTGCTGCTCTGCTTTTCATCACTGATGACGGGATAAAAAAGAGAATCAGCCTTTTAACGGATGATGCTGACATTCAAACGTGATGGTTGCTGTTAAAGAGGATGTGTTAGCTGCTCACTGATAAACAGGAGAGTTTTATATGTAAGGGAGCTGCTGAGGCTTGAAATAATAATTGTCTTTAACTTCAATCCATCTTTAGACAAAAATTCAAGTTTCTAATTTAATGTTCAAACTCAGAATGTTATTCTGTGTGAAACAAACTTCAGCTGAGGGCAAAATTCATTTTCTATCTCACCTTTCTGGAGCGTTTGACCTCATCACATGATATTTATTAGATACTTTAAGTTTTTTTCAAGGTCAAGAGTGAACTTTTAGATGATAAATTCTCAAAGATCTTAGAAAAAAAAAATCTTGTGTGTTTCCAGTGTTTCCATGGTGCTTATTCCAAAAAAATTGAAGGGTAACATATCTCAAGTCTATAGAGATGTGAGCCAAATAAATAAGTAAAATGTATTTCATCCTTTTTGACTTGAAGACTTGAGATGTGCTTACCTTTTCAGTTTTTTTTTAATAAACTTGCTGGATTTTGGGTTTAACACTCAGCTGAGAATCCCCTTGTTGAAGCACAACCTCTTTTTCTAAATACACCAATTCCATGGCATCTGGGCAAACTCCCTCTGCTGATGAACATCATGCAATGTAAACAAAAGCTCTAGACAGCAACCGAATGGAGCTCCTGCTAGTATTTCCAAGGTCTACAATAAACATTAAACCCTTAGTTAATATTCTGATTAATAATATTATCTGATAATACTGATTTGATTGAGAAGAGTCATACTTGCCTCATTTTCCAGAGCTTTTAGCTGCATTTCATTGTCTTAATCAGCATGTGAGATTTGCTCAATTCTGCAAATAAAACTAGCTAAATTAAAACAATATTTATCAGCAGTCTTTTCCCAGAATATCAGTTCGTTTCTGGCTGACAACCCTGCTCTGAAAAATGCTGATTGCTTAAAAAAGACTAAATTGAGCATTCCTTTGCTTCTCTTTAGTGAACTCATTGTGCATCTTTGTTTCTCCTCACATTGGGCTTATCTCCCAGCATGCAGCTGAACACATAAACATCAATATTAGCAGTGGTGAAAAGTTGTTGGGAAAGTGATCTTAAAACTCAAAAGGACACCTCCACATCCCTCTAATTAAAACTTAATCGCCCAGCTGAGCCCATTTGTGATGGGAAGGGGGGAGGGGAAAAAAAGGCCTATTTAGCATTAACATAAAAACAAACAGCCGCATATATATATATATATATATGCGA
>NW_024673276.1:0-501 GCF_008729295.1 Plectropomus leopardus | reverse complement strand
TTTGATCTTTTTGATTTTTTCACTCAAAATGTAATCAGTTTAAGATCGACTTAAGTTGAGCTGGCCCTTAGTTACAACATTCCTACTTGGCTTGAATGTTACATGTTTCATAACAAACCACACAATGTGCAGCCTATAATTTCTACTACTCAGAACTTCAATTACTTTTTTATGTGGTGGTATAATATGTGTCACTTAAGTCGCACTATTTTTGCTTTAAAGATGAGTCACAACACCGAGGGGAAAGTTCACATGGAAACGATGCAGAGATCCAGGTCACTTGAGTATCCAAATTACAGGACCAGAAATATGACCTCTCAGACATGAATACTACTGGTGAGCCAGTACTCTTACACTTACACACACACACACACACACACACACACGGCAAACGCACACGCAAGGTACACATAATATTCTCATGTGACAGGATAAAAGGAGCCTCCAAAAATAACCGTTACCCTAAACTCCTTTAGACAGAAGGTAATGTCGGACTCCACT
>NW_024673275.1:0-296 GCF_008729295.1 Plectropomus leopardus | reverse complement strand
AGAATGAAAGATTAGAGATAATTTATACATTTCATAGTAAATGCAGCGAATATGTACTGAATATTCATTTCTATATATATGTGCCATCTTTGTCAATGTATGTGTGTGTGTCTCCAGCCTCAGTGCCCATAAATCAGATCTCCTGCTGTGCATGTGCCTCCACCCCTGCTGTGCAAATTTGTCCAATTAGCTACGGTCCCCAGGGAGTGGGCGCGCACGGCGCGCGTGCACGCACACACACACACACACACACACACACACACACACACACACACACACACACACACACACACACA
>NW_024673274.1:0-311 GCF_008729295.1 Plectropomus leopardus | reverse complement strand
TGTGTGTGTGTGTGTGTGTGTGTGTGTGTGTGTGTGTTAGTGTTAGAAATCTTTTTACGTTACTGGCTGAATTTAGAGAGAACACATTCACATATTTACTGCAATCTAAAAATAGTTGTTTCAGCACTGAGGACACTTTACCGAATATAATATTGCTAGGAGCCCACACACACACACACACACACACACACACACACACACACACACACACACACACACACACACACACACACACACACATAACCTTATTGCTTTTCAATATTTTATTACATATTCGAGGTGCTTGATGTGCTGGCTGTATCCTCACTTTC
>NW_024673272.1:0-214 GCF_008729295.1 Plectropomus leopardus | reverse complement strand
AGGTCCATTGCTTAAAGTTGTTATGTAACTAAATGTTGATCATTTTTTGGAAAATGGTCACATCTGGATACAAAAGAAAGTCTAAATTCATATTTATTGTTATTGATAAAGTTTACTGACTGAAATAGAAACTTTTCTTTAGTTTCTGTAAATTTCAGTGTATTTTTATAAACAATGTGATCGTTGACATTTAGCCTTCAGAAGACACACACAC
>NW_024673271.1:0-228 GCF_008729295.1 Plectropomus leopardus | reverse complement strand
ACACCGATGATTCACAGTAACTCGAATCACATGAAGTTTAAATAACACCTGAGAGTTTGAAGGATGTTGTCGCCGTGGTCACCGAATCCATTCAAAACTGAGCCAGAATTAAAAAGTCAGAATATAGTATCTTTTTTTTTCAACTGTGCCTTTTACACACTCTTCACTCCTTCATGATGTGATAACTGTGTGTGTGTTGATGCATGTGTCCTAAATGTAGTCCAGATT
>NW_024673270.1:0-529 GCF_008729295.1 Plectropomus leopardus | reverse complement strand
TTTGGGTTTCAAAGGTAAAAATCCCATTTTACTACGTCTGTGGACACAGTTGTTGGGTCACAAGAGTGTCACATCACTTGCTACTAAATTTTCCAGGAACTTGTGTGCTAGAGATGTGCATGTTTGTATCTGTATTTTTTTGTTTGGTTTTCCTGTCTAGATTGTCGGGGTTCTGGGATATAACACCAATAAGACTAAATGCAGCCAAAGAAGGAACCCAACGCAGAAAAACGAGACACAATTTACTAAAATCTGCTATAATTTCACCATATAGAACTTTACAAGACCTCAATGACAAAACAAGTTCCTTTAAATATGCATGGTTGGCTGTAGGACAGAGAGGACTTTTGACATTATGGCCAGCCATGTAACACTACAACAACTACAAGTGATACCATGGGGCCCAAAAAAGAACTTTCCCAATAGACTTACATAAATCAAAGTTTTTTGTGCATTTCACAGTTTCCATGAAACAACTCCAGTGTTTCCTCTACACTCATTTAGGAGTGGCGGCCCGCCACTCCTAAAT
>NW_024673269.1:0-414 GCF_008729295.1 Plectropomus leopardus | reverse complement strand
TGTCTCAGGTGGGTCTCTTGGTGTCTCAGATGTTCAGGTGAGTCTCTGAGTTTCTCAGGTGAGTCATTGGTGTCTCAGGTGTTCAGGTGAGTCTCTGAGTGTTTCAGGTGCTCAGGTTTATTCATGTGACTGGACACACTGAGGTGTAACCGCGGGACACACTGCCTGCAGGAGCAGTGCTGCTCAGCTACTTCACGTCTACAGAAACAGAGTCTTGCTGATGTTTTCTGCGTTCAGTTTTCAGCAGAAATCAAATTTGAATGTGAAGTTTTGATAATCATGTTGACTCTTCAGCTGTGTCCCAATTCAGGGTCTGCGTCCTTCGGAGGCTGCATTCGAAGGCCAATTACGTCACAGCGCTGCACGAAGGCTGTCCCATTTGGTCACAATTCGAAGGCTCCTCCTTTCGCAGCC
>NW_024673268.1:0-288 GCF_008729295.1 Plectropomus leopardus | reverse complement strand
AGCTGGCTTTGTAAAAACCGCTGTGATTAAATGAAACAAAGCAGTGCAGAACTACAGCATGGGGCGGGGCTTTACGTAGGGGTCTGTCAAACACCGGACATTTGTCCTCAGTCTGTCACATGCAGTGGACGTGGACTCATTTCTGCGCTTGTTGTAACTGAGAAAACGCAGCTGCTTCTTCTGAAACCTGACACCACACTGTCCGGCTACGTCTTGGCTCATTTGCACACTAACAGTGATTGGATGTTTACTGAGGGCTGAGGGGAGGTGTGTGTGTGTGTGTGTGTG
>NW_024673267.1:0-330 GCF_008729295.1 Plectropomus leopardus | reverse complement strand
CAGTCACCCAATGTGTGTGTGTGTGTGTGTGTGTGTGTGTGTGTGTGCCAGGGAGGGTGCGGGACACCCCTGTGATCTCAGTGTGTCAGAGGATGATGATGATGATGTTGTGACAGAAAGACGAGACAGAGCGCTTCATTCAGGCTCAGACAGACTGCGATAGGGCCGACAGCAGACCTACACACAGAGTTACACACAGAGTTACACACAGAGTTACACACAGAGTTAAACAGAGTTACACACAGACACACACAAAGTTAAAGACAGAGTTACACAGAGTTAAACAGAGTTACACAGAGTTACACACAGACACACAGAGTTAAACAGAGT
>NW_024673266.1:0-1870 GCF_008729295.1 Plectropomus leopardus | reverse complement strand
TTATAGATGTGGGTGGATGTTGGTGGTTTTCTCAGTAAGGTTAGGGAAGATAAAATTGCCTCTCTGCGCTCTGTGCAAGAGGTTTCATTCAACATCTTAATTTAGGGTACCAGTATGTGCTTTGGAGCCACGTTTACAGACTTCAGACTTCAACTGTGACTTTTGCGTTTTGTACCAACCTCAGCATTACGTGGTGAAAATTTAACTTCTGACTTGGATTCAGCTAAAAAAATATGAGTCCAGTTGTTGAAGGGAAATTTCAACCTACAATAAAAACTAAACTTTTTTTCTTACCTGAAGTTTTGTGTATCAGTCTAGATTGTTTTGGTCTGATTGCAGAGTGTTAGAGAAATTGGCCGTAGAGATGTCAGCATTCTCTTGAATATTATGGAACTAGATGGCACAGAAGGAAGAGTTCATCTACTCCTCATCTAGCACCAGGCTAACTGATACAGCTCACAGCTGACAAGGATACCACTGATGTTTACATCTCATGAGCATGAGCCTCTCATCTGTGACTAGATGCACATTTCCATCTGCGCTGTGTGGCAGGTACAGTTTTGTAGAGAAGAAATAGTTCCTACATAAAACTGCTCACAAAAGGTCTATGGATAATCTTGAGCTACCGGGTCATTATTACTGGAAGGAGTCCTGCTGCTGAATTTTTAAAATGTATTTCTTTTGCGATTTGAGTAACACAAGCTGAATGCGATCTAGTTCCATTATATTCAAGAAAAGGCAGATACCTCTATGTCCGATATCTTACACCAAAACAATCTGGATTGATAAATAGCACTACAGATAAGAGGAAAAAATATATATTCTTAATTTGGGGCTGAACTATTCTTTTAAGCTTGCTTGACTTTAAAATGAAGCATACTCATTAGGAACCCTGTTACAAGGCTGAATAATGTAAATGACCAATGACTGAGTTACTTTTAGAGAGTTTAGGGCATTTCCAGTTTTACAGAGACATACAAACATAAACCACATAAATATGAGGACACAGACCCTCTGAACTGTTTTCAGGTACTTTAACCGGTAAAATGCAATACAGAGGAGTTTAGTTGAAACACATTTAAAAAATCAATCAATATTAGTTACAACACTAATGGTATCTTCAAAAAAAAACATACAAAGCATCCGTGTTCTTGAATAGGATGTAAAATGTTGCCACACATGGTATTGTGCATCCTGGCCTCATGAGGGCAGTATTCCTTCACTGTGGCCTAATGATTTCAAGGGCAGATTGATGTTTTTAAAAATAACAGGATATGATATGTATATATTTTTAATGAAAATAGTAAGAAACAGCTAAAAGTACACATCATGTTATAGCAAAAACAGGTCAGTAGGTCAAAACCAATAAATGTACTGTTAAACTGATTAAAATTGGTGCAGTGAGTTACTCATTGGTTCCATAGACACTTAAAAAGAACATAATTGATGCAGTATATTGATTCTAATAGGGATTTGAATTTGAATTTATTGCTGGCCATGATTTATGAGCGGAGAGTGAACAAGGGAGTTAAAAAATATGAGATTTGTCACACCAGATTAACATCCTTCTCTGCCTAACAAACCTCTAAGCCTCACCTTGCTGTCTCTCCCTCTCTCCTTCGTCACACAAAACCTCTCCACGGATTTCCTCATAGCCTCGAGCTGTCTGAAACCCAGACAGCCTCCTCCTTCTCTTCACTAGCACTGCCACTATGATCACCAGCACTATCATACCTATCACTCCAAAGGCCACCCCTGCCTTTTCACCACCAGACAACTCACCACCAGACAATTTATTCAGGTTAATCTTCCGTACAATGTCATTGATTTCCTCTGGTTTGGCCAGCTTCCACGCCTTAGTCTGCCCCAC
>NW_024673265.1:0-303 GCF_008729295.1 Plectropomus leopardus | reverse complement strand
TGAGGTTGGAATTTTATCAAAAAACAATGAATTGATGGATTGCTGTGAATCTGGTGTTTATGTTTCCCTTTGGATGATTTGTTGCAGCTTTGATCTACTATCATAATTATGACTAGAAAATGTTCCTCAAAGCTCCGATATATCCAACTTGAATATTACATATAAGTAAACACCAAGTGGTAACCTCCAGGACTGATGAATGAAGCTAATGCTTGAGTGCCAAAATCTGCAGTTCCTCAAATGACCACTTGAGGCAGGCTCAAAACTGAATTACTCCTTATAGGCCCCCATGTAAAAATGACC
>NW_024673264.1:0-227 GCF_008729295.1 Plectropomus leopardus | reverse complement strand
TGTGTGTGTGTGTGTGTGTGTGTGTGTGTGTGTGTGTGTGTGTGTGCGTGTGTGTGTGTGTGTACCTGTGTGGTTTTGTCGCTGAGGCCTCGGAGCAGCAGGGTGATAACATGGACAGCAGCTCTCCTGACCTCTGCCTCCTTCTCTGTCTTTATCAGCGCAGTCAGACAGGAGCTGAGCTGCACACACACACACACACACACACACACACACACACACACACACAC
>NW_024673263.1:0-206 GCF_008729295.1 Plectropomus leopardus | reverse complement strand
GAGAATCTGCTGAGTGAACACTTCCTGTTCCCATGAGGCCGTGCAGGAACATCTGTCTCTGTGGAGTGAACTCAAACAGGCTCGCTCTGCAGGTGTTGCTCTACGGTCGCCAAGGAGATAACCTGCACAGGTATACACACACACACACACTGTTCACAGTGCAGACTGTAATTAATTAGTGAAACAGCAGCTCAGAGGATGAACCT
>NW_024673262.1:0-306 GCF_008729295.1 Plectropomus leopardus | reverse complement strand
ACACACACACACACACACACACACACACACACACACACACACACACAAGAAAAAATCCCTGCACGAAGATATAGTCATATGTCGTCTTTTACCCCCATTATACACACACACACACACACACACACACACACACACACACACACACACACACTTACAGGTTGAAACACACCGCTCTGAGGACAAAGTTTGCACAGGATTTGTTTGTTCCGTCTCTGCAGAGCCAGAAACAAACGCAGACGGAGGTTAAAGTTTAATTTAGAAAAGTTTTTCTTCAATCTCTTTGCCCAGATTCACCTGTGTGTGTGC
>NW_024673261.1:0-310 GCF_008729295.1 Plectropomus leopardus | reverse complement strand
TCTGCCCGGCGCCGTGCAGCACCTGGAGCCGTTAGTTTTAATTAGCGGAGGGGAGTGATAGGAGCTCCTCTCCCCTCCCACCCACCCACCCCCTCTAGTGGAGAGCAGCTGAATACTGATGTGTCCTTCTACTGATGCACATTTTTTTCTTTTATTATTGGTATTTAACCCTTTAACATCTGAATCGACATCAGTTTTCTTGTCTTGTGCTGCATTCAGACACGTTTTATTTTGCTTTTAAACCTCTGAAACCTGAGAACATTTCTGCCCGGCGCCGTGCAGCACCTGGAGCCGTTAGTTTTAATTAGCG
>NW_024673260.1:0-276 GCF_008729295.1 Plectropomus leopardus | reverse complement strand
CCAACATACATACCCAGAAATCATCATAGCCTACACATGTAGGCTATGGTGATTTCAAAAATTAAGTCACAACAGGAAGGTCGCCTCCAGCCAGCGGCATACAGGGGGCCCAGTGTATGCAAGTATGATGGGCCCTTGTGCATGCTTATTACTAATGCACCTAAACTGGCGACCCTATGATCTTATCGTCTCAACACATGATCAAATAGTGACTTGACATAGGATAACACCAACATACATACCCAGAAATCATCATAGCCTACACATGTAGGCTAT
>NW_024673259.1:0-499 GCF_008729295.1 Plectropomus leopardus | reverse complement strand
TTTGTTGTTTAAGCGCGGATGTATACCTGGTCGAATTACGCGGAGGGTGCGTGAACAAGGCGGAAGCTGGTCTGCCTGAGTGACTGGAGTGATTGGCTTAAGCCGTGTCACAAAGCTGCCTGTTAATGTTAATGACTGTTAATGGTCTTCTTCATGACCTCTAATGTAGGCCCACAGTTCAGTTAGGGTCATGTTATCAGAGGCTGCGCCCTCTGCTGTTCATTCCAGTTAGCAGGAAAAAGCTTTTTTCACATGGAGACAGAACCTGTTCCTAAATGTCTGTGTTTAACAAAATAAAAAAAAGTTAAACACCAAAGTAAATCTTATGGAACATTATTTTTCTTTACCAAATATTATAGTAGAACAGCTTTCTCAAGCATTTTGTGATGCATTTTCATCATTTAGATAGATAGATATTATTTTGAATGTCTTTGGCAAAATTCAAATCTATAATTTTAATCTAGATTAATCTAGATTAACTACAGGATTGCAGTGAGAT
>NW_024673258.1:0-374 GCF_008729295.1 Plectropomus leopardus | reverse complement strand
ACCCCTAGCCCTCTCTGAAAACTTTGAGTGAAAGAGGTGACTCATCCTGGGCTTCTTAATACGGGAGAATTCAGATTTACACAGATGAGTCTCCTGCAGGAAAAATAGGTGTCCCTTAAGTTCCTGTAAATGTGACAGTACCTTGTTGGCTTTAACAATACTATTCATCCCCTTGACGTTCCAGGAGATGAGGCGGATGCTCCTACCACTCATCGGCATTCCTCAGTCCTACTATTAACTGCTGAGCCCTGGAGGGAGAGAAAAAAGAAGAGGAAAAAAAAGGGGGGGGGCACACCAGCATACCTGCATACAAAAATACAGAAAATCCCAATCCTCGTAGGAATGGAAACCCTGAGTATCTCCCTAGATACAAT
>NW_024673257.1:0-332 GCF_008729295.1 Plectropomus leopardus | reverse complement strand
GGGCCTTCAAATATCACACACACACACGCTCATGTTGCCATGTCTACCATGTGAACGTATGCAGTGGGACACTGACGGGCTGCGACGTATGACAGGAAGTAGCAGAGCTTCTGTGAACCGTCCGCTTCCATTTAGTTAACATTGGGAAAAGATTGTGAGTGTGTGTGTGTGTGTGTGTGTCTGTGAGAAACATTTTTCTCACCCAGAGCATAGATCCTTGGCCCTGCATTAGTGCCAAACCAAATTACCCTCCTGCCCGTCTGGTGCCCTTAGCCCAAACCACACACACAGACACACACACACACACACACACACACACACACACACACACA
>NW_024673256.1:0-351 GCF_008729295.1 Plectropomus leopardus | reverse complement strand
ATAAATCAATACTTTTGACAACACTAGGACATGACTGTTGATGTGGGTAGAGGTCAGGGGAAGCGAGTTAGAGAAGGCTAAAGTAGCATTTGTCTTAAATATTACATATCAGCTTTTATCATAAAGTGGTCACCAGGCTGATATATTTCGGTTTAAATACTGTAAAGTTTTTTGTTCATGTATCAAGTTATTTTGCGTATTTCACAGAACTTTAGTAATACACAAATTTCTCTCATCTTGACCTGTCTTTGGTTGTCTCGAAAATCAAAATCAGATCAAAAAGAGATGCTTTATGATATATTACTGTAAATAAAGTATTTTTGTAAAATCAAATATCAAAGACAGAGAGAG
>NW_024673255.1:0-1018 GCF_008729295.1 Plectropomus leopardus | reverse complement strand
CTTTTTTGTAAATTTGGGATAAACCAACCGAACCAATTCTGCCACACACTGTCACGTCATCCATCCCATCATTTATTGGGATTTCTCTCTTCTGAAGGATTTTCTTCTGATGGATTCTGACGGCAGCGCATGTAGATGCAGCAGCCAGTAGCTACTCAAATCCTTGCTACTTTTTGCTATATTTTTCTTTAATCTTTTTTTTCTAACTCCTAACCCCTTTTGCTAAAGCACGGGAAATCAGAGACTGCTCTGTGCATCAGATCAAGATCAGATCAAGATCAGATCAAGATCAGATCAAGCTATTGCACTGGATGGACGGACGTTATTCAGAGCCGAGAGGACAACAAACATTAGAAAATGCACTGCAGGATTTGTGTGATGCCACCGAGCAGCAACATGCCCAGGCAACCATTATTTTCTTAGTAGCTGGTGATTTTAATCAACTTATTCCTTAACTCCAAAGATCTAACAGGATCAAGGACAAATTGTAATTTAATTTTTTAAACATGGTTTAAAAAATGACTAAAAAAAATCTACCTTCTGCCTTGTACCTTTAACCTTGCACATTCTGTGAATGGGTCTCTTGTGTAGCAAGACAAGTCTCCTGCACCCAAAATGCTGTCAAAAGTTTCATTTATAATTGCCAAAGCAGCTTCTACTGTATAATTCTAGGCTGAGAAAGAGACAGAGAGGAGGCACTGAAAAAATAGAAAACCGTAATGTGACCCCAAATCACCCAGATGCCGATTCGCACGAGACTAATCTTATTGTCTGTCCAGTAAAAATTCCACTGCAAATTACCTACCATATTTTGCCAAACACACATAATAACCATGGTAGATTGGCACATTAGGATCATGATTTTTAGGAATTACTATAGGTTCCCAGGTTACACTAAACCCATGCAAATAGGGCTTAAGAGACAGATATTTAACTCAAGAGCTGGTGATGACCAAAGACAAAGCAAGTTCATCACCTCAGTGTAACTGTTACTTTTGTGTTACAGCTTGTTTCCACT
>NW_024673254.1:0-419 GCF_008729295.1 Plectropomus leopardus | reverse complement strand
AAACCCATAAAATAGCATGTTGAAAAAATGACCAAAAAGGCAAGGCTATAGTAAGGCGAAAATGTCAAAATTTGACATGTCCAAAAAACTGCTGAAAACCACTTAGTATAGTGTGCAGAGACATGTAGTAATATGCAGTGTGGAAATAAATCCAAAAAATGGCCCCAAAACCCATAAAATAACATTTTGAAAAAATGAATGTGACCAAAAAAGCAAGGCTATAGTATGGCGCAAAAATGTCAAAATTTGACATGTCCAAAAAAGTGCTGAAAACCACTTAGGATCGCACTTAGAGGCTTGTTATAGTATGCAGTGTTGAAAAAACATCCCAAAACGACCTCAAAACCCATAAAATAGCATGTTGAAAAAATGACCAAAAAGGCAAGGCTATAGTATGGCAAAAATGTCAAAATTTGACA
>NW_024673253.1:0-462 GCF_008729295.1 Plectropomus leopardus | reverse complement strand
CCGGCACAAAGCCTGTGTTGTGTCAGAGACTCCAAGAGTTACATGCACGTTCACGCGGGAGAGTCCCGCGGGTCCTATGCGGGTTTATTTATGTCTGGAGATAAACCGAATTCCAAATCGTTATTCAGAAAATGGCGCATTTTACATCTTTAGGACTTAATATTTGTAATAATGGCTATTAAAAAAATGCGTTCTGAAAAGTCAACATGTCTCAAAAAAATATCCAGTGATTTAAGGATGTCTCTTTTTCAAATGTTAAGCAAATGGGGAAAAGTCTTTCCGGGCCAGTGTGCATCACGTGACGCTGTAACTCCACTTTCAGCCACTATGTAAATTTTGCTTCAGAGAGTGGTGCACTTCCTGGGGGCCTGCATGAAGCAGAGAAAACTCTTTTTCTGGGTTTAGAAAAGTGTAAAATACCCAGATCTACTGGCCCATAGAGCATGCGTAGAAGTGATTAAC
>NW_024673252.1:0-862 GCF_008729295.1 Plectropomus leopardus | reverse complement strand
GGAAACAAAACCTGCAGCCACACCGGCCCCCCTGTGGACCGGTTTGACATGCCTGATCTAGAATGTCCAAAAAATGACCAAAGGAGCAAGGCTATAGTATGGCAAAAATGTCAAAATTTGACGTGTCCCAAAAGCAACGTAATACACCTCAAAACAGCATGAAATAGCGTGCTGAGACACGCCATAGCATTAAAACGTGTAAATACATCAAAAAACAACATAATGTATCATGTCGAAACAATGACCAAAGAAGCAAGGCTATAGTATGGCAAAAATGTCAAAATTTGACATGTCACAAAACCCTCTTAAAACGCCTCAAAACAGCATGAAATAGAGTGCTGAAATACGCTATAGCGTTAAAACGTGAAAATATGTCAAAAAAACAACATAATTTAGCATGGCCAAAAAACGACAAAAAAAGCAAGGCTATAGTATGGCAAAAATGTCAAAATTTGACGTGTCCCAAAAACAGCAGAAAATACCTCAAAACAGCATAAAATAATGTGCTGAGACACGCCATAGCATTAAAACGTGAAAATATTTTAAAAAACAACATAATATAGCATGTAAAAAAAAAAATGACCAAAAAAGCAAGGCTATAGTATGGCAAAAATGTCGAAATTTGACAGGTCACAAAAACAACTTAAAACACCACAAAACAGCATAAAATAGCGTGCTGAAACACGCCATAGCGTTAAAACATGAAAATATATCATAAAAACAACATAATTTAGCATGTCAAAAAAAACTACAAAAAAAGCAAGGCTATAGTATGGCAAAAATGTCAAAATTTGACGGGTCTAAAAAACAACTTAAATCACCTCAAAACAGCATAAAATTACTCTGCTGAAACACGCCATAG
>NW_024673251.1:0-509 GCF_008729295.1 Plectropomus leopardus | reverse complement strand
AAAATGTCAAAATATGACATGACCCAAAAACAGCTGAAAACACCTCAAAACAGCATAAAATAGCGTGCAAAAACACAACATAGCATAGTCTTTTGCAAAAACAGCCCAACACAGCATAATGAAGCATGTTGAAAAAATGACCAAAAAGGCAAGGCTATAGTATGGAAAAATGTCAAAATATGACACATCTCAAAAACAGCTAAAAAAAACTCAAAACAGCATAAAATAGCGTGCCTAAAACACACCATAGCATAGTCTTTTGCAAAAACGGCTAGAAAAACCATTTTATAGCATGTTGACAAAATGACCGAAAAGGCAAGGCTATAGTATGGCAAAATTGTCAAAATATGACACGTCTAAAAAACATCTGAAAACACCTATAAACAGCATAAAATAGCGTGCAAAAACACACCAGAGCATAGTCTTTTGCAAAAACGCCCAGAAACACCATTTTATGGCCCGTTGACAAAATGACCGAAAAGGCAAGGCTATAGTATGGCAAAATTGTC
>NW_024673250.1:0-358 GCF_008729295.1 Plectropomus leopardus | reverse complement strand
AAAACAGCAAAAATGTCAGAATTTGACATGTCCCAAAAACAGCTGAAAACACATCAAAACAGCATAACATAACGTGCTTAGACACACCGTAGCTTTAAAACGTGCAAAAATGATCAAAAACACCATAATATAGCATATGGAAAAAAGGACAACAACAGCAAGGCTATAGTATGGAAAAAATGTCAAAATTTGACACGTCTCGAAAACAGCTGAAAACACATCAAAACAGGATAAGATGAGACCTGCTGAGACATGCCATAGTAAGACAACTTGCAAAAATGGTCAAAAACACCATAATATAGCAGATGGACAAAACGACGAAAACAGCAAGGTTATAGTATGGAAATAATGTTAGAAT
>NW_024673249.1:0-225 GCF_008729295.1 Plectropomus leopardus | reverse complement strand
CACGCCATACCTTTAAAATGTTCAGAAATGGTCAAAAACACCATATTATAGCACATGGACAAAACGACGAAAACAGCAAGGTTATAGTATGGAAAAATTTCAAAATCTGGCATGTCTTAAAAACAGCTGAAAACACATCAAAACAGGATAAAATAGCGTGCTAAGACACGCCATCGCAATAAAACTTGCAAAAATGGTCAAAAACACCATAATATAGCAGATGGA
>NW_024673248.1:0-217 GCF_008729295.1 Plectropomus leopardus | reverse complement strand
GAGGTAACTCTGGTTTGCAGCCGTCCCACACCAGTTACAATATTTTACTCTTACACGTGTATAACACCGCAGGTTTGTGCGTCTGCAAGTCTCTGGAGGGTAGTAATATAGCAGAGCCAAATTTTTTTTAGGTCAATAGAATAACCTGTCTGTTCTACAATTCTACAATTCTACAATTCTACAATTCTACAATTTCATTTAGCAGACGCTTTTATCC
>NW_024673247.1:0-274 GCF_008729295.1 Plectropomus leopardus | reverse complement strand
AAAAAACGACCCAAAAGGCAAGGCTATAGTAAGGCAAAAATGTCAAAAATTGTCACGTCCCAAAAACAGCTTAAAACACGTGGAAAGTGCATGAAATAATTTGCTGAGACACGCCATGGCATTCAAAGTTTCAAAAATGTCCAAAAACACCAAAATATGGCATGTGCAAAAAACGACCCAAAAGGCAAGGCTATAGTAAGGCAAATGTCGAAAAAATGTCACGTCCCAAAAACAGCTTAAAACAGCTGGAAAGTGCATTAAATAATTTGCTTAG
>NW_024673246.1:0-270 GCF_008729295.1 Plectropomus leopardus | reverse complement strand
CGCAGAGAAACGATTCAATAAATATGATACGATGTCAATAACGTGTTGAGAATCGTGGCCGCTCAGGCATTTTTGGAGAAAACACACACCTGAGGTGCTGCCGACTCACGTGGAGGGACAGAAACACCGTGGTACTAAACATAGTGCTGACATTGTGTTCTCAGAGAGGAGCTCTGTCAGTGTGTAAATGATTGGACGGCAGATAAGAAGCCACGTGATCTCTCACACACACACACACACACACACACACACACACACACACACACACAC
>NW_024673245.1:0-314 GCF_008729295.1 Plectropomus leopardus | reverse complement strand
TAAGGCGAAAATGTCCAAAAATGACATGTCTCAAAAACAGCTAAAAACAATTGAAAACTGCATTAAATAGCATGCCGGAGTTACGCCATGGCATAGAATGATGCAGAAACTGCCAAAAACACCATAATGTAGCATGTCGAAAAAAAGGACCCAAAAAGCAAGGCTATAGTAAGGCGAAAATGTCAAAAAATGACATGTCTCAAAAACAGCTAAAAATAGCTGAAAACTGCATTAAATAGCGTGCCGAGATGCGCCATAGCATATAATGATGCAGAAACTGCCAAAAACACCATAATGTAGCATGTCGAAAAAAA
>NW_024673244.1:0-1109 GCF_008729295.1 Plectropomus leopardus | reverse complement strand
AAAATAAAATAATAATATATGGCCAGTTCTTAAATCTGGTACTGACAGGCGAAGGCACTAATGCTGGTACTAATGGTACTAATGTGCATCCCTACTCAAAACAAATTAACTGAATATCTGACATGGAAACACATTTAAAGGGATAGTTTGGATTTTTTTGAAGCGGGGTTGTATGAGATACTTATCCATAGTCAGTGTGTTACCTACAGTAGATGATGGTTGGTACGCTCCCGGTTTGGAAAAGCAGGCAGGAGTACCACCACTAAAGCTATGCTACCTGCTGTTGTAGATGGGGGCAGCAGCAAAACTATTTTAGCCACCAAAAAGAATCAACATCAGTTTAAGTGTACACTATATTTTAATATTTTCACCGCTTTACCTCGCTGTCAGACAGCCCTTTTGGATGCAGAGCTAAAGTTATTCATCTATGACATCTTCAAAGCCAGGCTCCACTGACAAAAACAGAAATTTTACCTTTAAAACATGCCAGTTGCTGGTCTATTGCTGCGTTGATTGGTTACTTTATGTTACTTTCTCACTTTGGTGAATCGGAAATAATCCTTTAAAACGCCAAGTCACAATAACACAAAGAAACATAACGAGTCATGCAACCCCACTCCAAAAAATCCAAACTGTCCCTTTAAGCAAGTTGTAGAGAGTGGGTTGTTAATTATAAACTACAGGAGAATCATTTCTTTTATTCTCACCTCTCGCCCTGCAGGGTCTGACTGCAGTGGACTTCACAGACGACTCCAGTCTGATCGCGGGAGGCTTCGCTGACTCGACCGTTCGAGTATGGAGTGTCACACCAAAAAAGCTCCGCAAGGTCAAGTCTGCAGCAGGTACAGTGCACGACTGACAACCACAACCTTAATTGCTCTGATTTTTAAGCTTTTACAACCATCACTCAGGTGCAGGATCAGTATATGCTAAACTGTGAAATATGTATAATTCCATCCTTCAGTACTGTGAAGCCTGTCTTCTTAAAGTTAACTTTTTTACTGCTTACTTATTATATTGCTGTGCTTTTTTTCCTGCTGTCTTATTATCATATTGCTTGCATTTTGGCAGTTAACACATTATACTGATCTGAGTAGTTTTTTCTTTTT
>NW_024673243.1:0-226 GCF_008729295.1 Plectropomus leopardus | reverse complement strand
AGACTGTTTGTCTCATTTTAGTCTCTTTTCTTCTTCCTGTTGTGATAACTGTGTGTGTGTTGATGCATGTGTCCTAAATGTAGTCCAGATTGTGTATTTGAGTGTAATCAGTGAATTTGCAGCTCAGCTCCTACAATAAGTCTAAAATACACTGTGGAAACTAAATAGTTACATTCAGACTGTTCAGGTCCAAAAATGCTCCATTGAAACCCATTCAAACTGACAT
>NW_024673242.1:0-643 GCF_008729295.1 Plectropomus leopardus | reverse complement strand
ATAAAATAGCATGTTGATAAAATGACCAAAAAGGCAAGGCTATAGTATGGCGAAAATGTCAAAATTTGACAAGTCCAAAAAAGTGCTGAAAACCACTTAGAATAACACGTAGAAGCTTGTTATTAGTATGCAGTGTTTAAAAAATATCCCAAAACGGCCTCAAAAGCCATGAAATAGCATGCTGAAAAAATGACCAAAGAAGCAAGGCTATAGTATGGCGAAAATGTCAAAATTTGACATGTCCAAAAAAGTGCTGAAAACCACTTAGGATCGTATGTAGAGGCTTATCATAGTATGCATTGTTGAAAAAATATCCCAAAACGGCCCCAAAAGCCATGAAATAGCATGCTGAAAAAATGACCAAAGAAGCAAGGCTATAGTAAGGCGGACCCTCCTCTCTAGTACCCCTGAATAGACCTTTCCAGGGAGGCTGAGGAATGTGATCCCCCTGTAGTTGGAACACACCCTCCGGTCCCCCTTCTTAAAAAGAGGGACCACCACCCCAGTCTGCCAGTCCAAGGGCACTGCCCCCGATGTCTATGCAATGTTGCAGAGTCACGTCAGCCACGACAGCCCCACAACATCCAGGGCCTTGAGGAACTCCGGGCGGACCTCGTCCACCCCCGGGGCCCTGCCACCGAGG
>NW_024673241.1:0-270 GCF_008729295.1 Plectropomus leopardus | reverse complement strand
CGCAGAGAAACGATTCAATAAATATGATACGATGTCAATAACGTGTTCAGAATCGTGGCCGCTCAGGCATTTTTGGAGAAAACACACACCTGAGGTGCTGCCGACTCACGTGGAGGGACAGAAACACCGTGGTACTAAACATAGTGCTGACATTGTGTTCTCAGAGAGGAGCTCTGTCAGTGTGTAAATGATTGGACGGCAGATAAGAAGCCACGTGATCTCTCACACACACACACACACACACACACACACACACACACACACACACAC
>NW_024673239.1:0-275 GCF_008729295.1 Plectropomus leopardus | reverse complement strand
TGTGTGTGTCTGTGTGTGTGTGTGTGTAGTGGCGGTCGGAGGATCGTGGTGGAGGGAACTGGTTTTGATTTGATCCAGAGAGCCACGATGAAAGTCCTGACGTCCACCGATGACGGATTCTCACAGAAAACTACACCTGTGGAGGTAACTGCGCGCGTGCGGGCGTGCGTGCGTGCGTGCGTGCGTGCGTGCGTGCGTGCGTGCGTGCGTGCGTGCGTGCGTGCGTGTGTGTTTGCAGACAGGAAGTTCTGTTGTTGTGTTTGTGGCAGATGTTT
>NW_024673238.1:0-484 GCF_008729295.1 Plectropomus leopardus | reverse complement strand
AACAGGTGTTTTAGCTAAAAATACACTGTGTTTCCACTGAGTGATGTCATGTGACTTCTCCTCTGGTGATAACATCCCAGTAACCATGGCAACGGATGTTCAAAACATCAGCAGCTTTATTTCTATTGCAGCCACCAAACTAGCCGTCATTATTTCCAATCCAAGGCCACGTAGGCGTGTTATGGCGCCGTGATGGAAAGGCGAGCCCCTTATACATGGGAGCAGCCACGTATGAGGGATTCTGGGAGATGTAGTCCACGATTTCACAGAGGAATTGTGGGTGAAAAACTTTCTCAGAGGTATGTGATGCAATAACAGCTCTTGTAGCTCCTGCTGCATCATGAGGGAGCCACTTCCTACTGACGAGCATCATGTGACCTCACAGCGTCATGTGACCTCACAGCATCATGTGACCTCACAGCGTCATGTGACCTCACAGCATCATGTGACCTCACAGCATCATGTGACCTCACAGCATCATGTG
>NW_024673237.1:0-320 GCF_008729295.1 Plectropomus leopardus | reverse complement strand
GCCGAAAATAATGTTTTTTGGCAAGTTGAAAAAATGACCAAAAAAGCAAGGCTATAGTATGGCAAAAACGTCAAAAAATGACATTTCCGAAAAACATCTAAAAACAGCTGGAAACTGCATGAAATAGCGTGTTGAGATACGCAATAGCATCAAACGTTGCAAAGATGGCCAAAAACAACATTTTATGGCAAGGCTAAAAAAATGACCAAAAAAAGCAAGGCTATAGTATGGCTAAAACAGCAAAAAATGACATTTCCGAAAAACATCTAAAAACAGCTGAAAACTGCATAAATTAGCGTGTTGAGATACGCCATAGCATC
>NW_024673236.1:0-365 GCF_008729295.1 Plectropomus leopardus | reverse complement strand
GTTAGCATGTTATTAATATGGCCAAAAATCGCATACTATACTATGGCGAAAAATGCCAAATTTTGACCCGTCCCAAAAACCGATGAAAATGACATATTATAGCTTGTAGAGATGCATTATACTGTTCCAACTGGAAACAGTGGCCAGAAAACGTGAAAAAAGTCAAAAATTATCATGTTGATAAAACGGCAAAAAAATCGCATACTATACTATGGCGAAAAATGTCAAATTTTGACCCGTCCCAGAAATGGACGAAAATGACATATTATAACCTGTAGAGATGCATCTTACTATAACAAATGGAAACGAAGGCCAAAAAACTCCCAAAATGTCATAAATTAGCATGTTGATAAAATGGCCAAAAA
>NW_024673235.1:0-335 GCF_008729295.1 Plectropomus leopardus | reverse complement strand
CCTCTCAGGTCAGCTCAAAGGAGGCAGTTGGATTTGATGGAAATGTCCCTGTCAAACTCTTCCATTTTACAGCCATCCCTTTCACCAAAAAAGTCAAAATATTACAACGGGAAGTGAAAGGAGGTCATAACGAACGTAGAAATACCAAATTTGAAAAAATATCTGCTACATATCCCAAATCCTTGCATAAGAAAAAGCTTGCGGCAGCAAATTTCCAGAAATTTCTCATCTCAGTTTGTATTGCAGTAAATGGGAAATTTGTTGAGTCTCCCATCCTATGGAAGAGAACTGAGCCAGCTGTGTTGGGTTGTCAGCTTTCAAACCTACTTTTCTCC
>NW_024673234.1:0-287 GCF_008729295.1 Plectropomus leopardus | reverse complement strand
ACATAAGACTCACCAAAACCGATGTGGCTTAGTTCTCATAAAATCCCCGTCAGTTCCCGACCAGGTAAGTTATGTTTTTCGACTGTTTTATCGACTTTTTTCCACTGCTCTTTCTGTTAATTAATTACCGCTCGTCTTCTCTGATTCCTCCTGTGCTCTCTCCCTCAGGTCTCTGCTGCAGCGTCACTGAGGTGCTGCGTCTGTGTTGCTGGTCCCTTAAAGGGGCAGCAACGTTATTTTCTGTCAACAGACTTTTAATCTTAAACACTAAATGATTGCTGAATTAA
>NW_024673233.1:0-1069 GCF_008729295.1 Plectropomus leopardus | reverse complement strand
CTGAAAATAAGCAACAACAAAAAAGTAAAACAAACATGAAAATGTACTTACAAAAGTGATAAAATAATAATAATATTATAGAATCCCCTTATACCCTTATACCATAGTTTTTGCCATATGCAGGACATTTCGTTCAAATTTGCTCATTGCCTTTTTTCCAAAATTAAAAAAAAATAAATGATTTCAACCAATTTTCTAAGGGGTTTCAGAGGTTTAGATGCCTGTGAGAGGCATCTGAAGACATTACAAGAAAACTGATGTTGATCCAGGTGTTAAAAGGTTAAGCACATTCACAGTAGCTTTTTTAGTGGTTAAGGGACTGTTTTTTATTTATCAGTGGAGGGGTTCACTGGGGTGGAACTTTGTGTGAGTTTGTTTTGTGAGGGGTTTTTTTTACCCTCATTGAAAATACAGATATTTTCCCTTGAGCCTCACTGTTACAACAAGAAACAACAAGCAGATAAGTATAAGTGTCACACACCAGAAAAAGACATCTGGTTAAAATGCAACACAAAATACAGTCCAAAAAATGATCAGGTCTGACATTTCAGGTCCTTCTGTAAGTTATTTCAAGAAGAGATGGCAGCATAATTAAAATTATAAATTAGTTGTTATGATTTTAAAAATTGACCATTTGATGTTCAAAAGGGAAAAGTTGACGACAAAATCCTGAGTTGAAAATACACTCTTGTCATGCATGCTGGTTAGTTACTGCAAATGGTTCATATTTGGCAAGATTTAAACGAGATGTAGAATAAAGTGATTTTAATGGAAGATCACTACTTTAAGCTTAAATTTGGTTATGTGTTTTTCTGACAGCCTTTGCCCCACATACTGTGTACAAGAACTGTCAGAAATTTTAAAGTCCAACAATAATTTCTGTTTTTACAGTTTCTGGCTATGACAAAGTGGTATAATTTTTAAAGAAAACATGAGGTTTGGAGGGCATGTTTTCTTTAAAAATTGGTGGTAAAATAAACCCTTACCCAACAAGATATAGCCATTTAAAGACGTATACCCCACCCTTAAGCCAGAATAAAAAACATTAGTCACTCCTCAGAGTTTAAAG
>NW_024673232.1:0-370 GCF_008729295.1 Plectropomus leopardus | reverse complement strand
GAAAAACAGCTGAAAACATCATTAAACTACATAAAATAGCCTTTCATGACATCCCATAGCATAGAAAGTTGCAAAAAGTGCAAAAAAGACCATAATTTTGCATGTTGAAAAAATGACCAAAGAAGCAAGGCTATAGTATGGCAAAAATGTCAAAAAATGACCTGTCCCAAAAAAAGCTAAAAACAGTTGGAAACCACATTAAAGAGCATGCCGAGACACGACATAGTAAAGAATGTTGCAAAAACAGTTCCAAAACACAACATTTTGCATGTTGAAAAAATGACCGAAAAAGCAAGGCTATAGTATGGCAAAAATGTCAAAATATGACATGTCTGAAAAACAGCTGAAAACCACATTAAACTACATAAAA
>NW_024673231.1:0-331 GCF_008729295.1 Plectropomus leopardus | reverse complement strand
TTGGGACATGTCAAAATTTGACATTTTTGCCATACTATAGCATGCGATTTTTCGCCATTTTTTCAACATCCTCAATTTTGATGTTCCTGGCCTTTTTTGATCGTTGTTTCCACTATGGCACATCTGAACAAGCTATTATATGTTGTTTTTAGCCATTTTTGGGACATTTCAAATTTTGACATTTTTGCCATACTATAGCATGCGATTTTTCGCCATTTTTTCAACATACTCAATTTTGACATTTCTGGCCTTTTTTTACCTTGGTTTCCACTTTATATACTAAGAGGCATCTCTACAAGCTATTATATGTTGTTTTTAGCCATTTTTGGGA
>NW_024673230.1:0-311 GCF_008729295.1 Plectropomus leopardus | reverse complement strand
ATGGAAAACTGTCAAAATATGACATGTCCCAAAAACAGTTTAAAACACCTTAAAATAGCATAAAATAGCGTGCCGAGACTCGCCATAGCAAAGAAAGTTGCACATACGGACAAAAACAACATAAAATAGCATGTTGAAAAAATGAACAAAAAGGTAAGGCTATAGTATGGAAAACTGTCAAAATATGACATGTCCCAAAAACAGCTTAAAACACCTTAAAACGGCATAAAATAGCGTGCTGAGACACGCCATAGCAAAGAACGTTGCAAAAACGGACAAAAACACCATAAAATAGCATGTTGAAAAAATGA
>NW_024673229.1:0-478 GCF_008729295.1 Plectropomus leopardus | reverse complement strand
TGTGATTGTTTTGTAAGCCAAGAGAAGTGCTTTGAATTTGATTCTGGGTGCCACTGGAAGCCAGTGAAGAGAAATTAGCAGCGGGGTGACATGTGCTCTTTTGGGCTGGTTGAAGACCAGACGTGCTGCTGCATTCTGGATCATCTGAAGAGGTTTGAGTGAGCATGCAGGGAGGCCTGCCAGAAGAGAGTTGCAGTAGTCAATGCGTGAGATTACAAGAGCCTGAACCAGAAGCTGTGTGGCCTGTTGGGTCAGGAAGGGTCTGATCTTCCTGATGTTGTAGAGGGCATAACGACAAGACCGAGAAACTGAGGCCACATGAACCTTAAAGGTCAGCTGGTCATCAATCATGACATCCAGGTTCCTGGTCTGTCACATGATAGCCCACGGGCCCAAAAAAACATTTCCCAATTGACTTACATTGGAAGAGAGACTTCACTATCTACATTTAAGCAATCCAGTTTGTTAACATTTGGAA
>NW_024673228.1:0-221 GCF_008729295.1 Plectropomus leopardus | reverse complement strand
CATGTGCACACATGTACACTCATGTGAAAAGTGTGTCCTCTTGTGTTATTTTGGCTGTATTGGCTATTTGTGGACATTTTCACTCACAGGTGTGTATGTACATGTTATTGATTCATATCAGCACAGCATCTGTGCTTCAGGCATAAGGTGCACAACGACCCTGCACTCTAGCTGATCTGTCTCACACACACACACACACACACACACACACACACACACAC
>NW_024673227.1:0-332 GCF_008729295.1 Plectropomus leopardus | reverse complement strand
TCTTATTTAAGCTTACATGTTTTTAATATTTCTTTTTTCCAAGTGTCAAAAACAACCAAAAGCATCACCTCGACAATGCTGGAGGGCTATATTACAACATTATAACATGACTCAGAAAAGCTGCAGTCCAGATTTCAGCTTGTTAACGTCTCTGTGGTTCCAGAGAAGGCCCTCGGCTGTTCTCACTGCTGCCATGACTCCGGGGGTAAGGCAAAATTTTCAAAAAATGACATGTCCCAAAAACAGCTGAAAACACCTCAAAACAGCATGAAATAGCGTGCAGAAACACGCCATAGCATAGTATATTGCAGAAACGACCAAAAACACCCTAA
>NW_024673226.1:0-599 GCF_008729295.1 Plectropomus leopardus | reverse complement strand
CATGTTGAAAAATTGACGAAAAAAGCAAGGCTATAGTAAGGCAAAAATGTCAAAATTCGACCCATCCTAAAAAGAGCTGAAAACAATTTAAAATCAACTAAAATAGCGTGCCAAAACATGCCATAGCATAGAAAGTTGCAAAAACGTCCAAAAACACCATAACATAGCATCTTGAATAAATGACGAAAAAAGCAAGGCTATAGTAAGGCAAAAATGTCAAAATTTGACACGTCCCAAAAACAGCTGGAAACACTTGTAAACCACCTTTAATAGCGTACAAAGACATGCCATAGCATAGAAAGTTGCAAACACATCCAAAAACACCATAATATAGCATGTTGAAAAAATGACCCAAAAAGCAAGGCTATAATAAGGCAAAAATGTCAAAATTTGACACATCCCACAAACAGCTGGAAACACTTGTAAACCACCTTAAAAAGCGTGCAAAGACATGCCATAGCATAGAAAGTTGCAAAAACATCCAAAAACACCATAATATAGCATGTTGAAAAATTGAGGAAAAAAGCAAGGCTATAGTAAGGCAAAAATGTCAAAATTCGACCCATCCTAAAAACAGCTGAAAACAGTTTAAAATCAAC
>NW_024673225.1:0-309 GCF_008729295.1 Plectropomus leopardus | reverse complement strand
AGGTCTGCTTTGGAGTGCCACAAGGTTCGGTGCTTGGACCAATCCTTTTCACTCTATATATGCTTCCTCTAGGCAACATAATTAGAAAACATTCCTTAAATTCCCATTGTTATGCTGATGATACGCAATTATATCTATCTATGAAACCAGATGAAACTGATCAGCTATCTAGACTTCAAACATGTCTTAAGGATGTAAAAGCCTGGATGAGCCGTAATTTCCTGATGTTGAATTCAGACAAAACTGAAGTTATTGTTCTTGGCCCAAAACACCTCAGAAGCTCCTTTTCCAACAATTTAATTTCTCTAG
>NW_024673224.1:0-228 GCF_008729295.1 Plectropomus leopardus | reverse complement strand
ACAGCTGAAAAATGTTGAAATCCACCTAAAATAGCCTGCTGAGACACATCATAGCATAGAACGTTGCAAAAATGGCCAAAAACGCCAAAATATAGCATGTCGAATAAATGACACAAAAATCAAGGCTATAGTAAGGCAAAAATGTCAAAATAGGACACGTCAGAAAAACAGCTGAAAACAGCTGAAAACCACTTTAAATTGTCTGCTGACACACGCCATAGCATAGAA